>NC_140997.1:233636959-233829459 GCF_052327205.1 Somniosus microcephalus | reverse complement strand
TTTGGCTTGCTAATCTGTGGAGAGCTGATTTAACTTCAGAGTTTTTCTCTTCATCTCTTTCAGCCACTTCTGACACCATGTATTGATTTCTTTGTGGGTTCAATGATGAGACATTTATGAAAGAGAATGAGTTTTAATCTAAAGTCTGTTCAACTCTTTATACAGCATTCAGGAGACACCATTATGCTAGTGATGCATCTAGAATGAAACTGAAACTAAACCAAACTGCTTGTCTCGGTCACATGACCTCTGCTGGTCAGGCATAAGTAATCAATACCTGCAAACATGCTATTAAGGCATCATAATCGACCAGGCAAATACCATCTCTATTTGCTGATATCATTACAGGCGAGGGAAAAGAGGAATCACCCAGAGTTGCTGCACATGATTATCATCCAGGAACCTCTACTTGGGAGGACACGAGGATTGCACCTGCCTGTGAGGCTTCTGCCATAGCTGCGTAGCCCAGCAACACTGTCTCTCAAACAGGAAGAGCGGGGAGGGCTGCCCAGATGGAGTTAGTGCCTTCAGGAGCTGAGTCGGTGAACACCAGAAATGGAGCTGCATTAGTAGCTGGTTGGGAAGGGGCTTGGAAGTGATAGGGACAGGCACAGACTGCACAAGACACCACAGCACACAATAGTCCCTGTACTGCGGGTGCCCAGATATTGCATCTGGTGGGACAGCATGGGTTAACTGTGAGAATGGCAAAAGCCAAAGGTTGCTAAGGCCCCTCGTTGGCAGAAACTGGGCCTAGTTATTGGTTTTGAATGACATCACTGTGAAGATTATTAAGTTAGCTGCGTAACAAAGCCTTGCATGAAACGAGAAACCAACATCAGCCATGATTGGAGTTAGGGTTGCAAAATTCTGGGAATTTTTAAAAGAGGAAACTTTCCATGGGAATTTTCAGGAATTTATGGGAATTTTGGGAATTTATGGGAATTTATGGGAATTTTGAGTTTTTTTGCACACTGATGGTTTTTGTCTCTGACCCTTATATTATCTTTGTCGTCAAAATAGACATACTGTTCCATACAAATAAAAACAGGCTTTCAAAAGTTTATTTTGAACTTTATTGAACCCCCACAAAACAGACCCATCTAAAATAAAATAAAAAGAGCGTCAGCTTATTTAGCCTGTAATTTGTCCTTATTTTGTCCCTTTGAGTCTTCTACTCATGAGTCTTCTGAGTCTTCTACTCCTCATTGCTCCTCCTGATTCTCTGACTCTGGCTCTGACGTGTCCATTTCCTCCTCTGTCAGTGTCTAGCTGTGTGGTGGACACTTCTGTATCTGGCTCAATAAGTTGTAGGTTCGCCCGGATAGCCACCAGTTTCTCCACTCTCTTGTTAGTCAGCCTGTTGCGCACCTTTGTATGCGTATTCCCAAAAAGTGACCAGTTTCGTTCAGAGGCCGCTGATGAAGGTGGGATTTGGAGTATCACCGATGCAATAGGTGACAGGGCCTCAGATGCACAAAGTCCCTTCCACCAGGTATGTGCACTGATATGCTTGCATGATTCCCATATCCCATCCCCATTCCAAAGACCTTGCTTGGTAGAGAACTTTGCCAGACTTCCCAGAACTTTGCCCACATCCAGATTGAGATGGTGTGAGAGGGTAGAAATCAGACTGTAAGCGCTGTTGATCTGTTCTCCAGAAAGTATTGGTCTCCCAACATGCTTTGGGTCCAGCATGTATGCTGCAGCATGAATCGGCTTGACACAAAATTCTTGACGCGTCTGTATGAATTGAACAATTGCCTTCTCCTCTGCTTTGAGCAGCAGGGATGTGGGTAGGGCAATGCTGATTTGTTCTTTTAAATCAGTAAAAAGCCTGAGAACATCTGACAAGACAGCGTCGTCTCCTTCAATCTGAGCAATTGCAGATGCTACTGGTGAGAGTAGTTTAAGGCTGCTAACCACTCGCTCCCAAAACACATCATCCAGCAGTATTTTCTTGACGGTGGTTTCCATATCCCCAGACTGGGATATTGCCATTTCTTGCAGTGACTCCTTACCCTCCAGAAGGCTGTTGTACATTATGACAACACCACCTCATCTAGTGTTGTTGGGCAGCTTCAGTGTGGTGTTCTTGTTCTTTGTCATTTGCTTGGAATTGTAGGTTGCTGCAACTACCTGTTTTCCCCTGACATACTTAACAACTTGCTTGGCTCTCTTGTACAGTGCTTCCATGGTTCTCAAACCCATGGTGTCCTTGAGGAGCAGGTTAAGCCCATGAGCTGCGCACCCAATAGACGTAATATGAGTGAAGTTGTTGCATTTGGATAAATGCTGCTGCATCTTTGTGGCATTCTTTACATATGGCTTTCTACAGTGTTTGCACATGTACACAGTCTTTCCATCTTTAATGCCTGGGGTAAAATGCTTCCACACATCCGACGGTAAACGTGGCATTGTTCTATGCAGAGAAGTAAAGGGCATTCATCTCTGTGTCGAACTGCGGTCAATCAGCACGATTGCAACAGGGTGAGTACATTTTTGCTGATGCTCCATGTGATGGAAGCATGACCTGTATACACACGACGCTACATCACCAATAGTGTATTATTTTGTATATTTTAAATTGAAGGACAACAGAGTTCAACAAGTAACTGGTTTATTTGGTATAAAGTCTGATTTACTTACTGCATCATCACAACATCAGCAGAAAACAAAATGACTTCCCTCAGGACCCCTAACCTGGATCTTAAAAAAACTATAGCAGTCTTACAGATGCCTGCAGGCCAATCACAATTCGATATGCAAATATTACAAATAGAGGGAGCTAATCGCTCATCCACTCATCCAACCAATCAGGACACATTTGTTCACAGTCACACACAAAACTTGTAATTATTAAAACAAGCCAAGTAAGAAGATAAACATATATTGATTAAGAAATTCCTTAATAATTAAGATTCCATCTCTTAGTAATTTTAAGAGAGGACCTGTGGAAAAAAAGGAAAGAAATACAAAAAAAACAATATTATGCTAGCATGTGCTTTTTTGGGCAAAATTCCCAAAATTCCCAAGCTAAACTTCCTGTGGAAAATTTCCGGAAATTTACCGGAAATTTACCGGAAACTTTCCACCCCTTTGCAACCCTAATTGGAGTGAGCGTCCCCACTCTGTGTTCTCAGGTGAAAAGAGCAGCTGTTCCGCCACTGAAGCCATCACCTGCCAGAGGCCATGGGAAGAAAATAATCCCCCAGTTCAAGATGTCTAAAGAAAATACTCACTCCCTCCACCACCGGCGTACCGTGGCTGCAGTGTGTACCATCTACAAGATGCACTGCAGCAACTCGCCAAGGCTTCTTCGGCAGCACCTCCCAAACCCGCGACCTCTTCCACCTAGAAGGACAAGGGCAGCAGGCGCATGGGAACACCACCACCTCCAAGTTCCCCTCCAAGTCACACACCATCCTGACTTGGAAATATATCGTCGTTCCTTCATCGTCGCTGGGTCAAAATCCTGAAACTCCCTCCCTAACAGCACTGTGGGAGCACCTTCACCACACGGACTGCAGCGGTTCAAGAAGGCAGCTCACCACCACCTTCTCGAGGGCAATTAGGAATGGGCAATAAATGCCGGCCTTGCCAGCGACGCCCACATCCCGAGAATGAATAAAAATAAAACACGGATCTGCCTCAGACTTTGGCAGAGTTAAGGATGTTTTTGGAAATTCCTGTGTCGAGAGTCTCTTGAGTTTTACTTCCCACGGTTACTGCTCCCGATTCAGAGAAAGAAAGAGAGACTCGCATATCTATAGCGCCGTTTATAACCTCAGGACGTCCCAAAGCCCTTTACAGCCAATGAAATACTTCTGAAGTGTAGTTACCATTGTAATGTAGAGGTCAGCTCAATGGGTACAGTAGTCTAGTGGACAGCTCAATGGGTAGATCTCTCGCCTCTGAGGCAGAAGGTTGAGGGTTCAAGTCCCACTACCAGATGCTTAAGCACAAAAATCTAGGCCGGCACTCCAGTGCAGTACTGAGGGAGTGCTGCACTGTCGGAGGGGCAGTACTGAGGGAGCGCTGCACTGTCGGAGGGGCAATACTGAGGGAGCGCCGCACTGCCGGAGGGGCAGTACTGAGGGAGCGCTGCACTGTCGAAGGGGCAGTACTGAGGGAGTGCCGCACTGTCGAAGGGGCAGTACTGAGGGAGCGCCGCACTGTCGGAGGGGCAGTACTGAGGGAGCGCTGCACTGTCGAAGGGGCAGTACTGAGGGAGCGCTGCACTGTCGAAGGGGCAGTACTGAGGGAGCGCCGCACTGTCGGAGGGGCAGTGCTGAGGGAGCGCCGCACTGTCGGAGGGGCAGTACTGAGGGAGTGCTGCACTGTCAGAGGGGCAGTACTGAGGGAGTGCTGCACTGTCGGAGGTGTCATATTTCAGATGAGACGTTAAACCGAGGCTCCGTCTGCCCTCTCAGGTGGACGTAAAAGATCCCGTGGCACTAGTTCGAAGAGGAGCAGGGGAGTTCTCCCTGGTGTCCTGGCCAACATTTATCCCTTGATCAACATCACTAAAAACAGATTATCTGGTTGTGGGAGCTTGCTGTACAAATTGGCTGCTGTGTTTCCGACAGTACAACAGTGACTGCATCTCAAAAAGTACTTCATTGGCTGTGAAGCGCTTTTGGGACATCCTGAGGTTGTGAAAGGCGCTATAGAAATGCAAGTCTTTCCTTTACTGAACTAGTAAACAGCAGTTCAAATCTCACCAAGACAAACTGTGAAATCTCATTCAATAAGTCAGGCAATTTGAAGGTCGGTACCAGACTCACTTTCCCCGAGAGGGCCGTCACCCGGAACCCTGTCTTGTTGAGCCTTCCCTGATTCCCATTGCTCCACCATTGGCGGCTGTGCCTTCAGCTGCCTGGGGCCCGGGCTCTGGAATTCCCTCCCTAAACCTCTCCTCCTTTAAGAGACTCCTTTAAACCTACTTCTTTGACCAAGCTTTTAGTCATCTGTCCTAATATCTCCTTACGTGGCTCGGTGTCAAATTTCATTCGATAATCGCTCCTGTGAAGCACCTTGGGATGTTTTACTATGTTAAAGGCGCTATATAAAGCAAGTTGTTGTTGTTGCTGATGTTGCCGATTCCTCCAGGGTGAGGTACAGTAATCCTTACGGTGCTGAATTCAAATCTCCCCATGACCAATTGTGAAACGGAGTTCGATAGACCAGGTAATTAGGAAA
The DNA here is from genome assembly GCF_052327205.1 of Somniosus microcephalus. NCBI lineage: Eukaryota > Metazoa > Chordata > Chondrichthyes > Squaliformes > Somniosidae > Somniosus > Somniosus microcephalus. The sequence continues at coordinate 233,824,257 of NC_140997.1, read as the reverse complement.
CATTGGAACAGGAGGAGGCCATTCAGCCCCTCGAGCCTGTTCCGCCATTCAATGAGATCATGGCTGATCTGGCATCTAAACTTCATCTCCCTGCCTTTGCTCCGTGTCCCTCGATACTCTCACCCAACAAAAATCCATCAATCTCACTTTTGAATTTTTCAATTGACCCCCAGAATCCACAGCTTTTTGGGGGGAGAGAGTTCCAGATTCCCACCACTCTTTGTGTGAAGAAGTGCTTCCTGACATCACCCCTGAACGGCCTGGCTCTAATTTTAAGGTTCTGCCCCCTTGTTCTGGACTCCCCCCGCCAGAGGAAATAGTTTCTCTCTCTCTACCCGATCGAATCCTTTAATCATCTTAAACACCTCGATCAGATCACCCCTTAATCTTCTATACTCGAGGGAATACAGGCCCAGTCTGTGCAACCTGTCCTCGTAATTTAACCCTTTCAGCCCCGGTATCATTCTGGTGAATCTGGGCTGTTCCCCCTCCAAGGCCGATCTATCCTTCCTGAGGGGCGGGGCCCAGAACTGAACCCAGTGACTCCAGAGGGGGTCTGACCAGAGCTCTGAACAACTGAAGCATCGCTTCCTCCGCTTTGTAATCCCGCCCTCCTGGAGATAAAGGCCAACGTTCCATGAGCCTTTATAATTATTTTTTGCACCTGTCTTCCAGCTTTTAGTGATTTCTGTACTCGGTCCCCTAAATCTCCCTGCTCTTTCACAGTTCCCAGCTTCTCACCATTTAGAAAATACTCTGATCGGTCTTTCTTGTGTCCAAAGTGGGTGACCTCACACTTCCCCACATTGAACTGCATCTGCCACAGTTTTGCCCACCCACTGAATCCATCAATGTCCCTGTGCAACTTTCTGCTCCCAGCTACCCTACGTACGGTGCGGCCCAACTTAGTGCCCTCAGCGAACTCTGATACACGGCTCTCTATTCCTTCATCCAAGTCCTCCATAAATACACGCTGAGCGTCCCAAATCCGGAGCTCCGGAAACCAGACTCCGGGACAATTGGTGGCAGGGTCGTCCGGAATCCGTAAAATGTTCCGGAATCCGGACACCCTGAGGGAGGCTTACCAAAAAAACGGAAATATCGCAACCTGGGCCTGGGCGTTTCTGGACTTCGGACATCAGAAACACGTTCCGAAGTCCGGAAAAACTCAAAAACCGGCTCGGCCTCGGTCCGGAGGTTGCCGGATTCGGGACGCTCAACCTGTATAGTGAAATAGATTTCAAATAAAGCTGTTGGACTATAACCTGGCGTTGTGTGACTTCCTACATTTGTCCACCCCGGTCCAACACCGGTATCTCCCATCATGTATAGTGAAACGCTGTGGTCCCAGTACAAATCCCTGGGGGTCACCACCAGTCACATCCTGCCAATTGAAATAGGCACCCATTATCACCACTCTCTGTCTCTCCTTATGAGATGGCCCAAACATAAGGCGTAGGAACAGGAGTCGGTCATTCGGCCCCTCGAGCCTGCTCCACCATTCAATAAGATCACGGCTGATCTGATCTTGGCCTTAGCATCACTTCCCCGCCCGCTCCCCATCACCCTTCACAAGAAAAGAAAATATGTCCAAGGAACTGGTTCACTCATGACCTTCAGGGAAGGGAATCTGCCACCCCTACCCGGTCTGACCTACAGGTGACTCCCGTCCCACACTATCTTTACTCTATAAGCCTCTGAGTTGACCGAGGAAGATAAAGACAAACCACCACCATCTCAGGGCAGCTAGAGATGGCTGATAAGTCGCTTCCACCCCCGCTTTCAGGCAGTGCATTCTCGATCAGAACATTCCAGATGGTTTGAACTCATATTCTCTGGATTACGAGTCCAGTAAGGGGACCAGGACACTCACGCACCCTCTGGCAGAGATTTCGAGGCTGATCGCGGGCGGCTGACAAAAAAGAAAGACTCGCGTTTCTCCAGCGCCTTTCACGACCTCAGGACGTCCCAAAGCGCTTTACAGCCAATGAAGTACTTTTGAAGTGTAGTCACTGTTGTAATGTGGGAAACGCAGCAGCCAAATTGCGGACAGCAAGGTCCCGATAAACAGCATTGTGATAAAGATCAGAGAATCTGTTTTTTTTGGGGGATGTTGATTGAGGGATAAATATTGGCCAGGACACCGGGGAGATCTCCCCCTGCTCTTCTTCAAAATAGTGCCATGGGATCTTTTACATCCACCTGAGAGAGCAGATGGTGCCTCGGTTTAACATCTCATCCAAAAGACAGCCCCTCCGACAGTGCAGCACTCCCTCAGTACCCAGAACTTTCTGACTCAGAGGTGAGAGAGAGCGTGCGACCCCATGAGCAATGGCTGATATTTAAACAAATTAGTGATCGAGACGGGTTTTATACCGACTCTAACATTTGACCCAATGCTGATTAAAAAGCAGAGCGGGGTTTGCTGCTGGCATTGCTTGCAAGAGGCTGTAGGTGCTGGAAACTGTTGTAAAGCGCACTTCCTCTTAACACTCTTATCTTTAAACACCCGCCGTCTTTGCAACTCTCTGCTTCCTCTCACAGGGTCCGGCTGCATCTCAGACGACCGCACAAGTTCTGCTCTCTCTCTTTGTGTTATTCATTAACTATTTGTAGGGGCACCAACAAACAGGACACTTTCTTCAGCTCTGAGTCAGAAGGTTGTGGGTTTACATCCCACTCCAGAAGCTTGAGCACAAAAATCAAGGCCGACACTCCAGTGCTGTACTGAGGGAGTGCCGCACTGTCAGAGGGGCAGTACTGAGGGAGTGCCGCACTGTCGGAGGGGCAGTACTGAGGGAGTGCTGCACTGTCGGAGGGGCAGTACTGAGGGAGTGCCGCACTGTCGGAGGGGCAGTACTGAGGGAGTGCTGCACTGTCGGAGGGGCAGTACTGAGGGAGCGCCGCACAGTCGGAGGGTCAGTACTGAGGGAGCGCTGCACTGTCGGAGGGGCAGTACTGAGGGAGTGCTGCACTGTCGGAGGGGCAGTACTGAGGGAGTGCTGCACTGTCGGAGGGTCAGTACTGAGGGAACGCTGCACTGTCGGAGGGACAGTACTGAGGGAGCGCTGCACTGTCGGAGGGGCGGTACTGAGGGAGCGCCGCACTGTCGGAGGGGCAGTGCTGAGGGAGCGCCACACTGTCGGAGGGGCAGTACTGACGGAGCGACACACTGTCAGAGGGGCAGTACTGAGGGAGCACCGCACTGTCGGAGGGGCAGTACTGAGGGAGCGCCGCACTGTCGGAGGGGCAGTACTGAGGGAGCGCCGCACTGTCGGAGGGGCAGTGCTGAGGGAGTGCAGTACTGTCGGAGGGGCAGTGCTGAGGGAGCGCCGCACTGTCGGAGTGGCAGTACTGAGGGAGTGCCGCACTGTCGGAGGGGCATTACTGAGGGAGCGCCGCACTGTCGGAGGGGCAGTACTGAGGGAATGCAGCACTGTCAGAGGGGCAGTGCTGAGGGAACGCCGCACTGTCGGAGGGGCAGTACTGAGGGAGCGCCACACTGTCGGAGGGGCAGTAATGAGGGAGCGCTGCACTGTCGGAGGGGCAGTATTGAGGGAGCGCTGCACTGTCGGAGGGGCAGTACTGAGGGAGCGCTGCACTGTCAGAGGGGCAGTACTGAGGGTGCGCCGCACTGTCGGAGGGGCAGTACTGAGGGAGCGCCGCGCTGTCGGAGGGGCAGTACTGAGGGAGCGCCACACTGTCGGAGGTGGAGTGCTGAGGGAGTGCAGCACTGTCGGAGGGGCAGTACTGAGGGAACACCGCACTGTCGGAGGGGCAGTACTGAGGGAGCGCCGCACTGTCGGAGGGTCAGTACTGAGGGAGCGCCGCACTGTCGGAGGGGCAGTACTGAGGGAGTGCTGCACTGTCGGAGGGGCATTACTGAGGGAGCGCCGCACTGTCGGAGGGGCAGTAATGAGGGAGGGGCAGTGCTGCACTGTCGGAGGGACAGTACTGAGGGAGCGCCGCACTGTCGGAGTGGCAGTACTGAGGGAGTGCTGCACTGTCGGAGGGGCATTACTGAGGGAGCGCCGCACTGTCGGAGGGGCAGTACTGAGGGAGCGCCGCACTGCCGGAGTGGCAGTACTGAGGGAGCACCGCACTGTCGGAGGGGCAGTACTGAGGGAGCACCGCACTGTCGGAGTGGCAGTACTGAGGGAGCACCGCACTGTCGGAGTGGCAGTACTGAGGGAGCACCGCACTGTCGGAGTGGCAGTACTGAGGGAGCACCGCACTGTCGGAGGGGCAGTACTGAGGGAGCGCCGCACTGTCGGAGTGGCAGTCTTTTGGATGAGACGTTAAACCGGGGCCCCGTCTGCTCTCTCGGGTGAATGTAAAACATCCCGCGGCCCTATTTGAAGAGCAGGGGGAGTTCTCCCCGGTGTCCTGGGGCCAATATTTATCCCTCAACCAACATCACTAAAACAGATGATCTGGTCATTATCACATTGCTGTTTGTGGGATCTTACTGTGCACAAATTGGCTGCTGTGTTCCCTACATTACAACAATGACCACACTTCAAACGTACTTCATTGGCTGTAAAGTGCTTTGAGACGTCCAGAGGTTGTGAAAGGCGCTGGAGAAATGCAAGTCTTTCTGTTTAAGAAAACACAACCCTGTTGATTCACAAGTTTCCTGTTTTTCACTCAGACTCCACATGTCGGAGGGCGAATATTCGTCTCTATGCAAATGATGTGGTAACATCATGATACATAGATACATAGAGATAGGAACAGGAGTAGGCCATTCGGCCCTTCGAGCCTGCTCCGCCATTCAATGAGATCATGGCTGATCTTCGTCTGAGATCATAGCTGATCTTACCAGTTCAGTACCCCGTCCCCGCCTTTTCTCCGTAACCCTTAATCCCCTTAGCCTTCAGAAATATATCCAATTCTCTCTTGAAAATATTTATTGAATTAGCCTTCACAGCCCTCTGTGGCAGGGAATTCCACAGGCTCACCACTCTTTGAGTGAAGAAATTCTTCCTCATCTCTGTTTTAAATGATTTGCCCGCTATTTTTAGACTGTGGCCCCTGGTTCTGTGCTCCCCGGCCATTGGAAACATTCTCTCTGAATTCAGCCTGTCCAGTCCTGCCATAATTTTATATGTTTCGATGAGATCCCCTCTCAGTCTTCTAAACTCCAGTGAGTACAAGCCCAAACTATTTAATCTCTCTTCGTAGGTCATTCCCGCCATTCCAGGTATCAGCCTGGTGAATCGCCGTTGCACTCTTTCCATGGCAAGAACATCCTTCCGCAGATGGGGCGACCAAAACTGTACACAATACTCCAGATGCGGTCTCACCAGCACCTTGTACAGCTGTAGTAAGGTATCCCTATTCCTATACTCGAACCCCCTTGATATGAAGGCCAACATACCATTTGCCTTCTTAATCGCCTGTTGCACCTGCATGCTCTCCTTCAGTGACTGGTGCACAAGAACACCCAGGTCCCTCTGCACTTCCCCATCTCCCAATCTATTGCCATTTAGATAATAATCTACCCTCCTGTTTTTACCCCCAAAGTGGATAACCTCGCATTTATCCACATTATAGTGCATCTGCCACGTATCCGCCCATTCCCCCAACCTGTCCAAATCGCACTGTAGCCTCCTGACATCCTCATCAGAGCCCACCCCTCCTCCTGGGGAGCAGTCACTGTGAGAGTGTGCGCAATGTATTCAGGCCGGGGGTGGAGGTGCGATGGGGGAGGGGGGGCGATGGGGCAGGGGCGATGGGGGAGGGGGGAGGGGCGATGGGGGAGGGGCGTGGAGAGGGGGGAGGGGAGTGGAGGGAGGGGTAGTGTGGTAGCCCACAGGAAGCAACAGTGATAAGCAGCAATAACAACAGAAAATGCTGGAAAAACTCAGCAGGTCAGGCAACATCCGTGGAGAGAAATTTGAGTTGACGTTTCGGGTTTGACCCTTCTTCAAAACTGGAGAGAAAAGGAACTAGATCGAAGGCAGGGCTGCGATCGGACAAAAGAATAAAAGAACCAAAAGAAGTAAAAGAGATTAGAAGCTAGACGAGATGGTAATAGGCTGGGATTAGGTGTAAAGTGTACTGGCAGGGCAAAAGATAGCTGCCAGGTGTGAGAGAGAAACAAAAGGAAAGGGGGGGGGAGGAAAGGAGTGATAAGCAGCCGTTGGTAACTAAAGAGAGGTGGATATTCAGAGTGTCTGCAAAAGTGCCTCCCATTAAACACAGGAAGGGAAACAGATTGGCGTGTGTTTATATAACACCGAACCTGCATCTCCCAGGCACGTCCCAAAGGGTTTCGAGGGTAGTGGGCCGCTTTGAAGCACAGTGACTGTTCTTCGGCAGGAAAACACAGTAGGTATTTTTCACACAGCAAGATCCCACAAACCGCTATAAAGAAAGGAAGAACCTGCATTTCTCCAGCACCTTTCCTGATCTCGGGACATCCCAAAGCGCTTCACAGCCAATTAACTACTTTTGAAGTGTGGTCACTGTTATAACGCGGAGGCCAAATTGCGCACAGCAAGCTCCCGCAAACAGCAATGTGATAAATGACCAGATAATCTGTTTTCAGTGACGTTGGTTGAAGGATAAATATTGGCCCCAGGACACCAGGGAGAACTCCTTCTGTTTTTCTTCAAAATAGTGGCCATGGGATCTTTTACGTCCACCTGAGAGGGCAAACGGGGCCTCGGTTTAATGTCTCATCCGAAAGACGGCCCCTCCGACAGTGCGGCGCTCCCTCAGTACTGCCCCTCCGACAGTGCAGCGCTCCCTCAGTACTGCCCCTCCGACAGTGCGGCGCTCACTCAGTACTGCCCGTCCGACAGTGCGGCGCTCCCTCAGTACTGCCCCTCCGACAGTGCGGCGCTCCCTCAGTACTGCCCCTCCGACAGTGCAGCACTCCCTCAGTACTGCCCCTCCGACAGTGCAGCGCTCCCTCAGTACTGCCCCTCCAACAGTGCGGCGCTCCCTCAGTACAGCCCCTCCGACAGTGCTGCGCTCCCTCAGTACTGCCCCTCCGACAGTGCGGCGCTCACTCAGTACTGCCCCTCCGACAGTGCGGTGCTCCCTCAGTACTGCCCCTCCGACAGTGCAGCGCTCCCTCAGTACTGCCCCTCCGACAGTGCAGCACTCCCTCAGTACTGCCCCTCCGACAGTGCAGCACTCCCTCAGTACTGCCCCTCCAACAGTGCGGCGCTCCCTCAGTACTGCCCCTCCGACAGTGCAGCGCTCCCTCAGTACTGTCCCTCCGACAGTGCAGCGCTCCCTCAGTACTGCCCCTCCTACAGTGCGGCGCTCCCTCAGTACTGCCCCTCCGACAGTGCAGCGCTCCCTCAGTACTGACACTCCCACAGTGCAGCACTCCCTCAGTACTGCCCCTGTGACACTGCGGCGCTCCCTCAGTACTGCCCCTCCGACAGTGCAGCGCTCCCTCAGTACTGCCCCTCCAACAGTGCGGCGCTCCCTCAGTACTACCCCTCCGACAGTGCGGCGCTCCCTCAGTACTGCCCCTCCGACAGTGCGGCACTCCCTCAGTACTGCCCCTCCGACAGTGCAGCGCTCCCTCAGTACTGCCCCTCCGACAGTGCGGCGCTCCCTCAGTACTACCCCTCCGACAGTGCGGCGCTCCCTCAGTACTGCCCCTCTGACAGTGCGGCACTCCCTCAGTACTGCCCCTCCGACAGTGCGGCGCTCCCTCAGTACTACCCCTCTGACAGTGCGGCGCTCCCTCAGTACTGCCCCTCCGACAGTGCGGCACTCCCTCAGTACTGCCCCTCCGACAGTGCGGCGCTCCCTCAGTACTATCCCTCCGACAGTGCAGCGCTCCCTCAGTACTGCCCCTCCGACAGTGCGGCGCTCCCTCAGTACTACCCCTCTGACAGTGCGGCGCTCCCTCAGTACTGCCCCTCCGACAGTGCGGCACTCCCTCAGTACTGCCCCTCCGACAGTGCAGCACTCCCTCAGTACTGCCCCTCCGACAGTGCAGCACTCCCTCAGTACTGCCCCTCCTACAGTGCGGCGCTCCCTCAGTACTGCCCCTCCGACAGTGCAGCACTCCCTCAGTACTGTCCCTCCGACAGTGCAGCGCTCCCTCAGTACTGCCCCTCCTACAGTGCGGCGCTCCCTCAGTACTGCCCCTCCGACAGTGCAGCGCTCCCTCAGTACTGACACTCACACAGTGCAGCACTCCCTCAGTACTGCCCCTGTGACACTGCGGCGCTCCCTCAGTACTGCCCCTCCGACAGTGCAGCGCTCCCTCAGTACTGCCCCTCCGACAGTGCGGCGCTCCCTCAGTACTACCCCTCCGACAGTGCGGCGCTCCCTCAGTACTGCCCCTCCGACAGTGCGGCACTCCCTCAGTACTGCCCCTCCGACAGTGCAGCGCTCCCTCAGTACTGCCCCTCCGACAGTGCGGCGCTCCCTCAGTACTACCCCTCCGACAGTGCGGCGCTCCCTCAGTACTGCCCCTCTGACAGTGCGGCACTCCCTCAGTACTGCCCCTCCGACAGTGCGGCGCTCCCTCAGTACTACCCCTCTGACAGTGCGGCGCTCCCTCAGTACTGCCCCTCCGACAGTGCGGCACTCCCTCAGTACTGCCCCTCCGACAGTGCGGCGCTCCCTCAGTACTATCCCTCCGACAGTGCAGCGCTCCCTCAGTACTGCCCCTCCGACAGTGCGGCGCTCCCTCAGTACTACCCCTCTGACAGTGCGGCGCTCCCTCAGTACTGCCCCTCCGACAGTGCGGCACTCCCTCAGTACTGCCCCTCCGACAGTGCAGCACTCCCTCAGTACTGCCCCTCCGACAGTGCGGCGCTCCCTCAGTACTACCCCTCCGACAGTGCGGCGCTCCCTCAGTACTGTCCCTCCGACAGTGCGGCACTCCCTCAGTACTGCCCCACCGACAGTGCGGCACTCCCTCAGTACTGCCCCTCCGACAGTGTATTCGGGCGCACCCTCAGCACCGCACTGCAGTGTCAGCCTGGATTATGTGCCTGGAATGGGGCTCGAACCCACGACCTTCTGACTCTGAGTGCTGAGGTGATGAAAGGCAACGATATAAATGCAACTTCTCTATTTTCTTGCAACTGAAGAGAGAATGCTCACTCACGTCCTCTCAACCGAAACCCTGAAATAGAATTTCAGGCCAACTGCACCTCAAGGCTAGATTCAATCTCTGGCTGAAGTCTCGTCGAGGCTGAATTCCCCTGGTCTCTTGCTGCTCAGGATCAACACTGAAGTTCTCTTCCGATGCCAAGTAATGCAACATTGTAAAAGAGAACCAGAACGCGACTCACCTTGGTAACTGCCCCGAAAACAACAACAACAACAACTTGTATAGCGCCTTTAACGTAGTAAAACGTCCCAAGGTGCTTCACACGAGTGTTATAAGACAAAAATTTGACACCGAGCCACATAAGGAGAAATTAGGGCAGGTGACCAAAAGCTGGGTCAGAGAGGTCGGTTTTAAAGAGCGTCTTAAAGGACGAAAGGGAGGCGGAGAGGTTTAGGCAGGGAATTTCAGAGCTCAGGGCCCAGGCAACAGAAGGCACGGCCGCCAAAGGTTGAGCGATTACAATCAAGGATATACAAGGGGCCAGAATTAGAGTAACGCAGATGTCTCGGGAGGTTGTGGGGCTGGAGGAGATTACAGAGATAGGGAGGAGCGAGGCCATGCAGGGAATTCAAAGAAAGGATGAAAATTTTGAATTCGATGCGTTGCTTAACCGGAAGCCAATGTAGGTCAGCGAGCACAGGGGGTGATGGGTGAACGGGACTGGGTGTGAGTTAGGACACGGGGCAGTGAGCACAGGGGGTGATGGGTGAACGGGACTGGGTGTGAGTTAGGACACGGGGCAGTGAGCACAGGGGGTGATGGGTGAACGGGACTGGGTGTGAGTTAGGGCACGGGGCAGTGAGCACAGGGGGTGATGGGTGAACGGGACTGGGTGTGAGTTAGGACACGGGGCAGTGAGCACAGGGGGTGATGGGTGAACGGGACTGGGTGTGAGTTAGGGCACGGGGCAGTGAGCACACGGGGTGATGGGTGAACGGGACTGGGTGTGAGTTAGGACACGGGGCAGTGAGCACAGGGGGTGATGGGTGAACGGGACTGGGTGTGAGTTAGGACACGGGGCAGTGAGCACAGGGGGTGATGGGTGAACGGGACTGGGTGTGGGTTAGGACACGGGGCAGTGAGCACAGAGGGTGATGGGTGAACGGGACTGGGTGTGAGTTAGGACACAGGGCAGTGAGCACAGGGGGTGATGGGTGAATGGGACTGGGTGTGAGTTAGGACACGGGGCAGTGAGCACAGGGGGCGATGGGTGAACGGGACTGGGTGTGAGTTAGGACACGGGGCAGTGAGCACAGAGGGTGATGGGTGAACGGGACTGGGTGTGAGTTAGGACACGGGGCAGCGAGCACAGGGGGTGATGGGTGAACGAGACTGGGTGTGAGTTAGGACACGGGGCAGTGAGCACAGGGGGTGATGGGTGAACGGGACTGGGTGTGAGTTAGGACACGGGGCAGCGAGCACAGGGGGTGATGGGTGAATGGGACTGGGTGTGAGTTAGGACACGGGGCAGTGAGCACAGGGGGTGATGGGTGAACGGGACTGGGTGTGAGTTAGGACACAGGGCAGTGAGCACAGGGGGTGATGGGTGAACGGGACTGGGTGTGAGTTAGGACACGGGGCAGTGAGCACAGGGGGTGATGGGTGAACGGGACTGGGTGTGAGTTAGGACACGGGGCAGTGAGCACAGGGGGTGTTTGGGTGAACGGGACTGGGTGTGAGTTAGGACACGGGGCAGTGAGCACAGGGGGAGATGGGTGAACGGGACTGGGTGTGAGTTAGGACACAGGGCAGTGAGCACAGGGGGTGATGGGTGAGCGGGGCAGGGTGCGAGTTAGGACACGGGGCAGTGAGCACAGGGGGGTGAGGGGTGAACGGGACTGGATGTGAGTTAGGACACAGGGCAGTGAGCACAGGGGGTGATGGGTGAACGGGACTGGGTGTGAGTTAGGACACAGGGCAGTGAGCACAGGGGGTGATGGGTGAACGGGACTGGGTGTGAGTTAGGACACGGGGCAGTGAGCACAGGGGGTGATGGGTGAACGGGACTGGGTGTGAGTTAGGACACGGGGCAGTGAGCACAGGGGGTGATGGGTGAACGGGACTGGGTGTGAGTTAGGACACGGGGCAGTGAGCACAGGGGGTGATGGGTGAACGGGACTGGGTGTGGGTTAGGACACGGGGCAGTGAGCACAGGGGGTGATGGGTGAACGGGACTGGGTGTGAGTTAGGACACGGGGCAGTGAGCACAGGGGGTGATGGGTGAACGGGACTGGGTGTGAGTTAGGACGCGGGGCAGTGAGCACATTGGGTGATGGGTGAGCGGGGCAGGGTGCGAGTTAGGATTGCCCCAGTTGTTTCGGTGAATGGACCAGTGTTTGCTTCTCCTTTATTCATTTCGGGCAAGGCTGGCATTTATTGCCCGTTCCCTAGTTGCCCTGAGAAGATGATGATATAACTGAGTGTCTCGCTGGGCCACTTCGGAGGGAAGTTAAGAGTCAAGCACGTTGCTGTGGGACTGGAGTCACCTATAGGCCCAGAGTGGGTAAGGACGGCAGATTTCCTTCCCTGAAGGGACATCAGTGAACCAGTTGGGTTTTTACAACAAGCCGACAGCCTCGTGGTCACTTTCACGCCTCGATTTTAAAATTCCCATTCCTTGATTTCAAATCCCTCCATGGCCTCGCCCCTCCCTATCTCTAACACAAAGCTGGGTGGGCGTGTGTGCTGTGAGGAGGATGCCGAGAAACTCCAGTATGATTTGGACAGGTTGGGTGATTGGGCAGATGCATGGCAGATGCAATATAAAGTGGATAAATGCGAGGTTATCCACTTTGGTGTCAAAAACAGGAAGGCAGATTATTATCTGAATGGCAATAGATTGGGAGAAGGGGAAGTGCAATGAGACCTGGGTGTCCTTGTGCACCAGTCGCTGAAGGTAAGCATGCAGGTGCAGCAGGCGGTTAAGAAGGCAAATGGTATGTTGGCCTTCGTAGCGAGAGGGTTCGAGTACAGGAGCAAGGATGTCTTGCTGCAGTTGTACAGGGCCTTGGTGAGACCACACCTTGAGTATTGTGTGCAGTTTTGGTCGCCTTATCTGAGGAAGGATGTTCTTGCCATGGAAGGAGTGCAGCGAAGATTCACCAGACTGATACCCGGGATGGCAGGAATGACGTATGAGGAGAGATTGAGTCGATTGGGCTTGTACTCGCTGGAGTTTAGAAGAATGAGAGGGGATCTCATTGAAACTTCTAAAATTCTAACAGGACTAGACAGACTAGAGGCAGGAAGGCTGTTCCCGATGGCGGGGAAGTCCAGAACCAGGGGTCACAGTCTAAGGATAAGGGGTAAGCCATTTAGGACAGAGATGAGGAGGAATTTCTTCACCCAGAGAGTGGTGAACCTGTGGAATTCTCTACCACAGATGGCAGTTGAGGCCAATACATTAAATATATTCAAGAAGGAGTTGGATATATTTCTTAAGGCTAAAGGGATCAAGGGATATGGGGAGAAGGCAGGGACAGGGTACTGAGTTTGGATGATCAGCCATGATCGCATTGAATGGCAGAGCAGGCTCGAGGGGCCGAATGGCCTACTCCTGCTCCTATCTTCTATGTTTCTATGTAACCTCCTCCAGCTCTACAACCCTCCCAGATCTCTGCGCTCCTCCAATTCTGACCTCTTGCGCATCCCCGATTTCCAGCGCTCCACCATTGGCGGCCGTGCCTTCAGCTGCCTGGGCACTAAGTTCTAGAATTCCCTCCCTAAACCTCTCCACCTCTCTCTCCTCCTTTAAGGCGCTACTTAAAACTGACCTTTGACCAAGCTTTCAGTCACCTGTCTTTATGTGACTCAGTGTCAAATTTTGAATAATAACGATCCGTGAAGCGCCTTGGGATGTTTTTCACACGTTAAAGGTGCTGCTCCCTGCAGCCATGCGTGTCAGACTGTTAATTAGCCTACGGAGTGCCATTGGGAAGATTGCAAAGATACCAAAACAACAACAGACCATTGAGAAAGCACACCTCCAAGGGGTATTTAACCTCCGTTTTGTAAAAAGCAAGATATGGCCCCTGATTAAAAATACCACCCCACCTTTAATTTACACTAATTACTAATGTGACTGGATTGGGTCGGCTGGGGGCTGAAACATTAAGCGCAATTTGATTAATTGGCAGTCATAGCCAAGCCTGTTTCTCAGCTTCAACAAGTCTCAGCACAACGGGAGGGATTTCTGTCTCTGTTGCAGGGAATTCTTATCAAATCTAACACTTGAAACAACTGATTTTAAGCTTTGCAGCGCTGATTGCAGGTGTGATAACTGACAATCTGTAAAGGTGTCAATCTGTTGGGCTTGGATCCTGGGAAGGCAACACAGACAATTCCAGGGTTAGGTCTCTGTGAAAGGAAAGAATTTGCATTCCTACAGCACCTTTCACAACCTCAGGGCGTCCCAACGCACTTCACAGCCAATGAGGCACTTTGAAATTGTGGCCACTGGCGTTGGTCGAGCAATAAATTTTAGACGGGGGGCTGAATGGCCTACTCCTGTTCTGGTTCTGGTGTACTTTATTGGCAACGAACATAGAATGTACAGCACAGAAACAGGCCATTCGGCCCCTCTGCTCCGTGCTGGTGGTTCTGCTCCATTCGAGCCTCCTCTCACCCTCTTCATCTCACCCCATCACCATATCCTTCTATTCCTTTCTCCCTTGTGTGTTTATCGAGCTTCCCCTTAAATGCATCTCCGCTATTCACCTCAACCACTCCCTGTGGTAGCAACCTCCACATGTGGGGACGGTAGCATAGTAGTTATGTTACTGCACTAGTAATCCAGCAGCCTGGACTAATGATCCGATATACGGGAGTTCATAATCCCGCCATGGCAGCTGGGGAATTTAAATTCAGTTGATTAAATAAATCTGGAACAAAAAGCTAGTAACCATGAAAACCATCGGATTGCCATACATTCACTAATGTCCTTTAGGGAAAGAAATCTGCCGTCTCCACCTGGTGTGGCTTCTTAACCGCCCTCTGAAATGGCCCAGCAAACTACTCAGTTGTAAAAACAAGGATAAAACCAAACGGACCACCCGGCATCAACCTTCGTATGGACACGACAATGGCACGCCCAGCCTAGTCAACCGTGCAAAGTCCTCCTCACCAACATCTGGGGACCTGTGCCAAAGTTGGGAGAGCTGTCCCACAAATTAGCCTGGCATAGTCATATTCACAGAATCATACCTTGCAACCAATGTCCCAAACTCCACCATACTCCCAGGGTATGTCCTGTCCCATCGGCAGAACAGGCCCACCAGGGGTGGTGGCACAGTGGAACAGTTGGGAAGGAGTGGCCCTGGGAGTCCTCAACATTGACTCCGGATCCCATGAAGTCTCATGGCTTCAAGAAACCTCCTGCTGATTACCACCTACCGCCCTCCCTGAGCTGATGAATCAGTACTCCTCCATGTTGAACACCACTTGAAAGAAGCACTGAGAGTAGCAAGGGCACAGAATGTACTCTGGGTGGGGGACTTCAATGTCCATCACCAAGAGTGGCTCGGTAGCACCACTACTGGCTGAGTCCTGAAGGACATAACTGCCAGTCTGGGCCAGTGACAGGCGGTGAGAGAACCAACAAGAGGGAAAAACCTACTTGACCTCGTCCTTACCTATCGCAGATGCATTGGTAGCAGTGACCACCGCACAGTCCTTGTGGAGACGAAGTCTCGTCTTCACACTGAGAACACCCTCCATTGTGTTGTGTGGCACTACCACCGTGCTAAATGGGATAGATTCAGAACAGATCTAGCAGCTCAAAACTGGGCATCCCTGAGGTGCTGTGGGCCATCAGCAGCAGCAATTTGAAACCTCGTGGCCCGGCATATCCCTCACTCTATATTACCATCAATCCAGGGGACCAACCCTGGTTCAAAAAGGAGTGAACAGGAGCAGCACCAGGCATACCATTCAGGATAAAGCAGCCTGCTTGATTGGCACTCCATCCACCACCTTCAACATTCACTCCCTCCACCACTGGCGCACTGTGGCTGCAGTGTGTACCATCTACAAGATGCACTGCAGCAGCTCGTCAAAGCTCCTTCAACAGCACCTTCCAAACCCGCGACCTCTACCACTTAGAAGGACAAGGGCAGCAGACGCATGGGAACATCACCACCTACAAGTTCCCCTCCAAGCCACACACCATCCTGACTTGGACCTTGTAATGTATGTACCTTTAAGGGGGAGAACTACTTTTTACAGCTCCTGTATCCTGTAGTACCGGCAGTGACCACACCTGTATATAAACCCTGAGTAGTGCTCTGTACAGTCAGTTGCAGTTGAACCCTCATTCAGTAAACACCTGTTGATCGTTCCCTGCAGTCTTTGTCTGATTATTGAAGGACACAACATTGAGATACCCGGATCTAACATTGGCGACGAGAAGATTCGAACCTACCTGCAACTCTGCATCACCTCCCAGGGATTCGCTCCTGGAGAACAGTGGAAGGAGGTCGACTCCAGAAGCACGGGCATTGCAGGGGAGGCTGTCGAGAGCCAGGCTTGGCTTTCCAGCCACGGTGGTCCAGCGAAACGGGCTGCCAACAGGTACTGAGCAGACCCTTCCCGGACAGCGGCGGCTAGAGCCGACCGAGCGGCACAGAAAAAGGCCGAGCAGCATCGACGGGGGAGAGAGAGCGGGCAGAGCGCACGGGGCGCAGCCGGTGTTCAAGGGCCGAGCAGCGTCAACGAGAGAGAGCAGAGCGCAGCCAGTGTTCAGGACCGAGCGGCGTCAACGGGGGAGAGAGGCGAGAGAGAGCAGAGCGCAGCCGGTGTTCAAGGGCCGAGCAGCGTCAACGGGGGAGAGAGGCGCGCAGGAAAACGCGAGGCGCTGCCATTGCCACGAGGACCGCAGCGAGCGGCATTGGCAGCAGCGCAGGAGCAGCGCACGAAACACACAGGGCGTCGCCATTTGCCAGGAGGACCGCCGAGAGCGGCGTTGGCAGCAGCGTGGGAGACGCCATTTTAAGCCGCTGCGGGGAAGAAAGGAAAGCGCGGGAGACGCCATTTTAAGCCGCAGCGGGGAAGAAAGGAAAGCGCGGGAGACGCCATTTTAAGCCAGTCTAACCAAACCCCCAAAAAAAAAAGAAATGCCGAAGAGTGGCAGTATCACAGCGTTCGACAATGAAGTCAAAGATTGGACGACATATGTCGAACGCATAGAAGTATATTGCAAGGCGAATGAAGTGCCAGATGATAAGAAAGCGCTGGTATTGTTGAATTCAATGGGTGCAAAAACGTATGGCTTACTACGAAACCTAGTAACCCCAGAGAAGCCAGTAGAAAAGGATTTTGAAAACATAGTGTCAATCCTACAGGACCACTTAAACCCCACACCGCTGCTGATAGCAGAAAGATTTAAGTTTCACAAAAGGAACCAGCATAAAGATGAAAGTAATGCTGAGTATTTAACGGAACTGCGCAAGCTATCGAAACACTGCCAGTTTGGAACGGGACTAGCAGATACTTTAAGGGACAAGTTTGTGTGTGGGCTTCAAAGTGAAGGAACCCAGAAACGGCTCCTATCAGGAAAGGATCTTACGCTGGACAAGGCTTTCAGCATTGCAGTATCACACGAAGCAGCCGCACGGGGCGCTGCAGAGATACAACGGAGACCGCAAGAATATGGCACAAATGAAATGTCATACGGAACAGTGAAGTGCTATCGCTGCGGCAGAACAACACACGACCATAATGATTGCTGGTTCAAGGACAAAGTGTGCAGACAGTGTGGAAAAGTAGGACACATAGCAAGAGTCTGCAGGTCGGGAAAGAAAACCAGCAGCAAGAAATCTCCACAGGTGAAGTACAAGAAGGTACATAAGGTGACGGAGAATAGTTCAGACGAACAGAAGAGTGATACAGACTCCGGAAGCAAGGAGCTGGGTTGTCTGAAACTACATAATGTGATCAAAATGGAGGATCACCAAACTATCTGGGTCACGCTCAAGATAGCAGGAGTCCAAGTGAAAATGGAATTGGACACAGGATCAGCCCTAACAGTCATAAACCGAAGGGACTACAAGCGGCTATTCTCACATATACCCTTGAGAGATACAAAGATTGTCATGAAGACGTACACGGGGCAAAAAGTCTACCCCAAAGGAAAAATAAGGGTGAACGTTATATATAACGGCAAGGAAACATCAAAAATGGACCTATATGTATTGCCAGATGGAGGACCCACCACTACTAGGACGTGAATGGATCCGGAAGATACAGCTAGATTGGCATTCCATACAAGCACTGACTGTAGATGCCAAAAAGGATGACGGCGTCACACCTGGACGACTGTCAAAAATGCTAACTGACGCACAAGAAGTGTTCCAGCAGGGACTCGGAACACTAAAAGGCATAACAGCGATGATCAAAATAGAGGAAAATGCAAGCCCAAAGTTTTTTAAGGCCAGACCGGTACCTTATGCGATCCGTACAGCCGTCGAAGCAGAGCTGGAAGGTTTGGAACGTTCAGGAGTACTGTCCAAAGTGGACTGGAGCGAGTGGGCTACACCCATCGTTCCTGTAATGAAGAGGTCATTGAGTAATACGCCTGGGGAACCAAAGAAGGTTCGCATCTGTGGGGACTTTAAGGTGACAGTGAACCCAGTCCTTCACACTGTACAATAGCCGCTTCCGCAGATTGAAGATATTTTCGCCTCGCTATCTGGAGGGAAACGCTTCACTAAGATTGATCTGGCCCAGGCGTACCTGCAAATGGAGGTAGAAGAAGCCTCGAAACAGTACCTCACGATCAACACTCATAAAGGTCTCTACCAATACAACCGGCTGGTGTTCGGGGTAGCATCAGCTCCGGCTATTTGGCAAAGGGCAATGGAACAAGTCCTGCAAGGGATTCCAGGGACCCAGTGTTATTTGGACGACATCCTGGTTACGGGCGAAAATGACAGTGATCACCTCGCCAACCTGGAGCAGGTGCTCACTAGATTGAAGGAATATGGGCTCCGAGCTAATCGCCACAAATGCGAGTTTTTCCAGGAGCAGATCTCGTATTGTGGCCACGTTATTGATAAAGAGGGGTTACATAAGTCCCCTGAAAAGATTGAGGCAGTAGTCAAGGCTCCAGCACCGGAAAATGTGCCACAACTGAGGTCGTTCCTCGGGCTGGTGAACTACTACCATAAGTTCTTGCCGAATTTGTCTACCGTACTACACCCACTGAACACCCTACTGCAAACGGGGGTACCATGGAAGTGGAGTGATGAATGTAAACGAGCTTTCCAGAAGAGCAAAGCATTGAACACATCGAAAGAGGTGTTGGCTCATTTCAACCCAGCACTACCAATTCGGTTGGCGTGTGATGCATCACCCTATGGCATTGGAGCGGTGCTGTCGCACAAATTCCCGGACGGCTCGGAGAGGCCAGTAGCCTTTGCATCTCGGTCACTAACCTCAGCCGAGCGTAACTACGCCCAGATTGACAGGGAGGCCCTCAGCCTAGTGTGGGGAGTGAAAAAGTTCAATCACTATCTGCACGGGCAGAAGTTCACCTTGCTGACTGACCACGAACCACTTGTCTCCATCTTTAATCCAAAGAAGGGCGTTCCGGTGATGACTGCGCAACGGCTACAAAGATGGTCCCTTTTTCTAGGGGCGCACCAATATGATATCGAGTATAAGGGCACGAAACAGCATGGAAACGCTGATGGGCTATCACGCCTGCCACTGCCTACTGCGGAGGAAGCACCAGCAGTGGATCCTGTCGAAATATTTCATTCGACTATAATTGAATGCTTGCCAGTAACTAACGCTGGTATAGAGATGGAGACCCGAAATGACCCGACACCGTCTCGGGTATATGATTTGACGGTGAAGGGATGGCCAGCACATGGCGACTCACTGTTGCCAGCATTCTCATCCAGAAGAGAACAGCTGTCAGTATGCCAGGGGACCTTGATGTGTGGATCCCGAGTGGTAATTCCACCCAAGTTAAGGGAGAGAGTGCTCAATGAGCTTCACGAAGGTCATCTGGGAGGGGTGAAAATGAAAAGCCTTGCTAGGGCTTATGTGTGGTGGCCTGGGATCGATCAGCAAATCGAGGACCTGACAAAGAGCTGCTCAGGATGCCAGAAGGTCCAAAATGCACCACCACATGCCCCTCTACACCCATGGGAGTGGCCCTCCTCTCCATGGCAACGGGTGCATATTGATTTTGCTGGTCCATTCATGGACTCAATGTTTTTAATAGCCGTGGATGCGCACTCGAAATGGCCTGAGGTGATCAAAATGTCCTCCACCACCACGGAGAAAACTATTGCAGTCCTACAGACCATTTTTGCCAGGAACGGCTTGCCAGAGCAGATTTGCTCTGATAACGGACCACAGTTTGTGTCCGAAGAGTTTCGAAGATTTATGAAAAGGAATGGGGTAAGGCATTACACATCCGCCCCGTATCATCCGGCCACAAATGGATTGGCTGAGAGGTTCGTACAAACCTTTAAAAAAGCAGTAAAGGCCATGTGCGATGACGACATTCCTCTGCAGCATAAGGTGGACAATTTCCTGTTAGCCTACAGAAATGCGACACATGCAGTCACCAACCAGGCCCTGGCCATGATGTTCTTTAACCGAAGGTTGAGATCTCGTCTGGATTTGCTCAGACCAAACGTACGAAGAGATGTTGAGAATAAGCAATTCCAGCACATCAATGAGAAGCCGACAAGGAGCTTCAATGTAGGGCAACCAGTCTTGGTCCGTGACTACCGAACAGAGAAATGGCAACCAGGAACGATATGCACATGGCAGGGGCCACTAATGTGCACAGTGGATGTTGGGGAGAACATTGTGAGACGCCATGCTGACCAGATCCTAGAGTCACAGGAACGAGTCAA
The DNA here is from genome assembly GCF_052327205.1 of Somniosus microcephalus. Taxonomy (NCBI): domain Eukaryota; kingdom Metazoa; phylum Chordata; class Chondrichthyes; order Squaliformes; family Somniosidae; genus Somniosus; species Somniosus microcephalus. Next base: position 233,804,292 of record NC_140997.1, on the reverse strand, counting down.
CCCCATGTCTCGGCCATACGTACCTGGTGAGGAACCCGATGTACAGGTTGCATCTACCTCAGAAACAATAGCATTGGAAGCTGATGAATCAACTGACGACAGGGTGTTAGAATCGCCTCTGCACCAAGAGCGAGACACTCGGGAAAGGCATTATCCAGAAAGAATCAGGAAGCCTCCCCAAAGACTGAATTTATAAATAGACTATTTCCAGTTAATGTTGCATGTTAAAAGTGTTAATTGTAATTAGTTTGATATTTAATTGTTAAATGAGTGTTATGGTACTGTTAATCTAAAAGGGGAGGAATTGTAATGTATGTACCTTTAAGGGGGAGAACTACTTTTTACAGCTCCTGTATCCTGTAGTACCGGCAGTGACCACACCTGTATATAAACCCTGAGTAGTGCTCTGTACAGTCAGTTGCAGTTGAACCCTCATTCAGTAAACACCTGTTGATCGTTCCCTGCAGTCTTTGTCTGATTATTGAAGGACACAACATTAAGATACCCGGATCTAACAGACCTGTATCGCCGTTCCTTCACTGTCGCTGGGCCAAAATCCTGGAACTCCCTTCCTAACAGCATTGTGGGTGTACCTACACCATATGGACTGCAGCGGTTCAAGAAGGCGGCTCACCACCATCTTCTCAACGGCAATTAGGGATGGGCACGAAATGCAGGCCTAGCCAGCCAGCGACGCCCACATCCCATCAATGAATAAAAAAATAAATACTTAAAAATGTGGTGCCAACCTGGGGAAGCTGCAACACAGGACTACATGCATGTTAAAAAGCGGAAGCAGCATGCTATAGACATGGCTAAGCGATTCCACAATCAACAGATCAGATCAAAGTCCTGCCACATCCAGTCTAACGGGAGGAGGAGGCTCCATGAATATCCCCATCCTCAATGATGGTGAAGCCCAGCACTTGAGTGCAAAAGACAAGGCTGAAGCATTTGCAACCAGCTTCAGCCAGAAGTGCCGAGTAGATGATTCATATCGGCCTCCTCCTGAGGTTCCCCACCACCACAGAAGCCAGTCTTCAGCCAATTTGATTCACTCCACATGATATCAAGAAACGACTGAGCGCACGGGATACAGTAAAGGCTGTAGGCCCCGACAACATCCCGGATGTCGTGCTGAAGACTTCTGCTCCAGAACTAGCCGCGCCTCTAGCCAAGCTGTTCCAGTACAGCTACAACACTGGCATCTATCCGACACTGTGGAAAACTGCCCAGGTATGTCCTGTCCACAAAAAGCAGGCCAAATCCAATCCGGCCAATTACAGCCCCATCAGTCTACTCTCAATCATCAGCAAAGTGATGGAAGTTGTCATCGACAGTGCTATCAAGCAGCATTTACTCACCAATAACCTGCTCACTGATGCCCAGTTTGGGTTCCACCAGGACCACTCGGCTCCAGACCTCATTACAGCCTTGGTCCAAACATGGACCAAAGAGCTGATTTCCGGAGGTGAGGCGAGATTGACTGTCCTTGACATCAAGGCAGCATTTGACCGAGTGTGGCATCAAGGAGCCCTAGTAAAACTGAAGTCAATGGGAATCAGGGGGAAAACTCTCCACTGGCTGGAGTCAGACCTAGCACAAAGGAAGGTGGTTGTGGTGGTTGGAGGTCAATCATCTCAGCCCCAGGACATCGCTGCAGGAGTTCCTCAGGGCAGTGTCCTCGGCCCAACCATCTTCAGCTGCTTCATCAATGACCTTCCCTCCAACATAACGTCAGAAATGGGGATGTTCGCTGATGACTGCGCAGTGTTCAGCGCCATTCACAACTCCTCAGATAATGAAGCAGTCCATGCCCACATGCAGCAAGACCTGGACAACATTTAGGCTTGGGCTGATAAGTTGCAGGTAACATTCGCACCACAGAAGTGCCAGGCAATGACTATCTCCAACAAACAAGAGTCTAACTACCGCCCCTTGACATTCAATGGCATTACCATCACTGAATACCCCACCATCAATATCCTGGGGGTCACCGTTGAACAGAAACTTAACTGAGCCAGCCACATAAATACTGTGGCAACAAGAGCAGGTCAAAGGCTGGGTATTCTACGGCGAGTGTCTCACCTCCTGACTCCCCAAAGCCTTTCCACCATCTACAAGGCACAAGTCAGGAGTGTGATGGAATACTCTCCACTTGCCTGGATGAGTGCAGCTCCAACAACACTCAAGCAGCTCGACACCATCCAGGACAAAGCAGCCCGCTTGATTGGCACCCCATCCACCACCTTAAACATTCACTCCCTCCACCACCGGCGTACCGTGGCTGCAGTGTGTACCATCTACAAGATGCACTGCAGCCACTCGCCAAGGCTTCTTCGGCAGCACCTCCCAAACCCGCGACCTCTTCCACCTAGAAGGACGAGGGCAGCAGGCGCATGGGAACACCACCACCTCCAAGTTCCCCTCCAAGTCACACACCATCCCGACACAGAAGTATATCGTCGATCCTTCATTGTCACTGGGTCAAAATCCTGGAACTCCCTCCCTAACAGCACTGTGGGAGCACCTTCACCACACGGACTGCAGCGGTTCAAGAAGGCGGTTCACCACCACCTTCTCGAGGGCAGTTAGGGATGGGCAATAAATGCTGGCCTTGCCAGCGACGCCCACATCCCATGAACGAATAAAAAAAAATTTCTCTCACCACTCTCTGGGTAAAGAAGTTTCTGCTGAATTCCCTATTGGGATTTATTAGTGACTATTAGCCCCTTCCTAACTGTCTACATCTCAACAACATCTGCTGTGGATCAGATCCGCATGACCAAATCTGTGACAGAAAAGGTTTCTTGCAATCCCTTGAGGTTAGTTAATGTTTAATCTATCTTCTCAAGTGCTGTGCTAGCCAACCAAGTTAAGTAGTCTTATATCTGATTTTTAAGGATCTGGATCAGGTTTCTCCAACCCCACTCCCTCAATCCCTTAATGTTCTTTACTTCAGTGTGTCAGCCATGGCTCAGTGGGCAGCCCTCTCTCTCTCCTCTGAGTCTGGAAGGTCGTGAGGTCAAGTCCTGCTCCAGAGACTTGAGCACAAAAATCTAGGCTGACATTCCAGCGCAGTACTGAGGGAGCGCTGCACTGTCGGAGGGGCAGTACTGAGGGAGTGCCGCACTGTCGGAGGGGCAGTACTGAGGGAGCGCCGCACTGTCGGAGGGGCAGTACTGAGGGAGCGCTGCACTGTCGGAGGGGCAGTACTGAGGGAGCGCCGCACTGTCGGAGGGGCAGTACTGAGGGAGCGCCGCACTGTCGGAGGGGCAGTACTGAGGGAGTGCTGCACTGTCGAAGGGGCAGTACTGAGGGAGCGCCGCACTGTCGGAGGGGCAGTACTGAGGGAGTGCTGCACTGTCGGAGGGGCAGTACTGAGGGAGTGCTGCACTGTCGGAGGGGCAGTACTGAGGGAGCGCTGCACTGTCGGAGGGGCAGTATTGAGGGAGTGCTGCACTGTCGGAGGGGCAGTACTGAGGGAGTGCTGCACTGTCGGAGGGGCAGTACTGAGGGAGTGCTGCACTGTCGGAGGGGCAGTACTGAGGGAGTGCTGCACTGTCGGAGGGGCAGTACTGAGGGAGTGCTGCACTGTCGGAGGGGCAGTACTGAGGGAGCGCTGCACTGTCAGAGGGTCAGTACTGAGGGAGTGCCGCACTGTCGGAGGGACAGTACTGAGGGAGTGCAGCCCTGTCGGAGGGGCTGTACTGAGGGAGTGCTGCACTGTCGGAGGTTTTGTTCTGCAGAGGAGATGTTAAACTGAGGCCCCGTCTGCTCTCTCAGGTGGAGGTAAAAGATCCCAAGGCCAGTATTTGAAAGAAGAGCAGGACCGTTCTCCCCGGTGTCCCCAATCAGCATCACTGAAAAACAGATTATCTGGTCATTATCACGTTGCTGTTTGTGGGATCTTGCTGTGTGCAATCTGGCTGCTGCGTTTCCTGCATTATAACAGTGACTGTAGTTCATTGGCTGTGAAGTGCTTTGGGACGTCCTGAGGTCGTGAAAGGTGCTGGAGAAGTGCAAATCTTTCTTTTAAAAACTTTCCCTTTCGGTGGGTCCTGCACTGGTCCCTATAAGGACAGCCGGGTAGGCCACAAGCAGACCAGGTTTTCCTGAACACAGCCGGCTTAGAGCTTAGGGGCAGCCAGGTTTTTGCACGGAGTGGAGAGCGGGAGCCTCAAACTGGCGCTAAGCACCTCCCCCCACCCCGCCCCCCCATCAGCAAATGTAAAGGGGCCAGGACGCCACTTTATCTGCCACCCCCCAATATGGCGCGCGGCGCACCTCCAGCTCTAGGTGAGCCCGTGCGGCCCGCCCGCCATATTGCACGCTCAGGCGCCCAGACCGTCAGGACCTCAGGAGGGGAGCGAGGCGTGGCTTTATGGCGGCAATGAAATGTTTGACTGGCCGGGTGTTGGCTGATGTTAACTTTTGAGTACACGTGGCTGGCCGTGAGGGGGGGACTTTGCTCCGCTTTCAATGATTGAATGAGACAGTTGTTGACCTCAGTGTTGTCCAGTGAGTGCCACCACGCCAAATTTGGTCGGCGCTCTGACTCAACACATTCTTTGAAAACCTGCCAAACGAATGGAAAAATAAAAGAGAGACCACTTAAATTTTTTGAAACTTGACTTTAGTCTGGGCCGCTGTTTGTTTGCAAGCCATGATATTTTCCCGGGAAATAAATAACACTGGTAGAGAAAGGCGCCTGTTGAGAAGTAGTCATGTTGCAGCAGGAGGGGCCTGTTTCATTGTGTTGGACAAGCAGCCGGTTGAACTGTAATTCATCTCCAAACAAAGGACTATTCTTCATTCCACATTCAAGCTGTAACATGTTTGCTCAGACATTCGAAGTATTTGGACAATGGCAGCAGTATTTGAGCAGCTCGCCTCTCTATTCCGGGCCCATCACAGTTTCCACACACTCGCATTCCACAGGCTCGGCTCTGACAGCCTGGCCTCACTGGCTCGATTCCCCACAGACCCGCCGTGTTGGTGGGTGGGTGGGTTTTTAAAAAAATATATATATAAAACGGGACGGCGCTGCTTATTGCAAGGATCTGTTACCAAGTGTGTCGCTGGGATCAGTTGGCGTTACTCGCCTCTGAATCCCCAGGCTGCGAATTCAAGTCTCACCCCCATCCCACACCTGAGGACTTGAGCTCACAACAACAAATAATGCTGGATAAAATCAGCAGGCCAGGCAACATCCGTGGAGAGAAAATAGAGTCAACGTTTCGAGTCAAACCCTTTGTCAAGACCAGATTTCCAGCATTCGCAGTATTTTGCTATCTCACAGCACCTTTAACATAGTAAAACATCCCAAGGCGTTGCACAGGAGCGATTATCAAATACAATTTTGGTGCTTGGCCACATAAGAAGAGATTACGTAGAAGATAGGAGCAGGAGTAGGCCATTCGGCCACTCGAGCCTGCTCCGCCATTCAATGAGATCATGGCTGATCATCCAAATTCAGTACCCTGTCCCTGCCTTCTCCCCATACCCCTTGATCCCTTTAGCCTTAAGAAATCTATCCAACTCCTTCTTGAATATATTTAATGAATTGGCCTCTACTGCCTTCTGTGGCAGAGAATTCCACAGGTTCACCACTCTCTGGGTGAAGAAATTCCTCCTCATCTCTGTCCTAAATGGCTTACCCTTTATCCTTCGACTGTGACCCCTGGTTCTGGACTCCCCGACCATCAGGAACATTCTTCCTGCATCTAGCCTGTCCAGTCCTGTTAGAATTTTATAAATTTCAATGAGATCCCCTCTCATTCTTCTGAACTCCAGCGAGTACAAGCCCAATCGACCCAATCTCTCCTCATACGTCATTCCTGCCATCCCAGGTATCAGTCTGGTGAATCTTCGCTGCACTCCCTCCATGGCAAGAACGTCCTTCCTCAGATAAGGTGACCAAAACGGCACACAATACTCAAGGTGCGGTCTCACCAAGGCCCTGTACAACTGCAGCAAGACATCCTTGTTCGTGTACTCGAACCCTCTCGCTACGAAGGCCAACCTGCCATTTGCCTTCTTAACCGCCTGCTACACCTGCATGCTTACCTTCAGTGACTGGTACACAAGGACACCCAGGTCTCGTTGCACTTCCCCTTCTCCCAATCTATTGCCGTTCAGATAATAATCTGCCTTCTTGTTTTTGACACCAAAGTGGATAACCTCACATTTATCCACGTTATATTGCATCTGCCATGCTTCTGCCCAATCACCCAACCTGTCCAAATATTAGGGCAGGTTCTTGGTCAAAGAGGTCAGTTTTTAAGGAGCGTCTTAAAGGAGGAGAGAGAGGTAGCGAGGTGGAGAGGTTTAGGGAGGGAATTCCGGAGCTTAGGGCCCAGGCAACAGAAGGCACCGCCGCCAATGGTGGAGCGATTATCACAGAATCACAGAATCACAGAATCCCCACAGTGCAGATAGAGGCCATTTCAGCCCATCGAGCCTGCACCGACACATATCCCACCCGATCACCGTAACCCCTACACCAACACATATCCCACCCTATCCCTGTAACCCCCCTAACACTAAGGGTCAATTTATCATAGCCAATCAACCTAACCCGCACATCTTTGGACTGTGGGAGGAAACCGGAGCACCCGGAGAAAACCCACGCAAACACGGGGAGAATGTGCAAACTCCACACAGACAGTCGCCCGAGGCCGGATTCGAACCCGGGTCCCTGGCGCTGTGAGGCAACAGTGCTAACCACTATGCCACCGTGCCACCGTGATTATAATCAGGGATGCTCAAGAGGGCAGAATTAGAGGAGCGCAGATATCTCGAAGCCTGACATTTCAGTGCTGCTCCATTGGAGATGCCACCTTTCGGATGAGCGGTCTCGAAATTAGGCCGCAAAGCCCCTGTTTTTTCGAGCGTTAAACGGCCTTCAAATAAGTCTCCGATAAGGCGGGCAGGAAACGCGCTCACCTTACGGGTCGAAGGTGCGCCAGACGCCATGTTGCAGGGCTCCCGCCTGCGACAAGTGTTAGGAGGCCTGAAGCCTGTTTGAGGCCCCCACTGCGAGATTGGATTGTCCGGAGGCGCTCAGGAAAACCAGGTCGGCATGCAACCTAACAGGCAGCTCTTAAAGGGGCCGCTAAAGGCCACAGCCAACCAAATGCTTAATGTAGAGCCGGGAGGAGCAGGAGTGCTTGTGACCCTGTAAGCTGACGACACCCAGCTCTACCTCACCACCGCCTCTCTCGACCCCTCTCTGGTCTCTAACTTGTCAGACTGCTTGTCCCACATCCAGTTCTGGATGAGCAGAGATTTTCTCCAATTAAATATTGGGAAGCCCAAAGCCATTGTCTTTGGTCCCCGCCACAAACTCCGTTCCCGAGCCACCGACTCCATCCCTCTCCCTAACATCTGTCTGAGGCTGAACCACACTGTTCGCAACCTTGGTGTCATATTTGACCCTGAAATGAGCTTCCGACCACATATCCGCAGTATAACAAAGACCGCCTATTTCCACCTTCGTAACATCGCCCGTCTCCACCCCTGCCTCAGCTCATCCGCTGCTGAAACCCTCATCCATGACTTTGTTCCCTCTAGACTCGACTATTCCAACACACTCCTGGCCGACCTCCCACATTGCAGCCTCTGTAAACTTGAGGTCATCCAAAACTCTGCTGCCCGTGTCCAAACTCGCGCCAAGTCCCGTTCACCCATCACCCCCTGTGCTCACTGCCCCGTGTCCTAACTCACACCCAGTCCCGTTCACCCATCACCCCCTGTGCTCACTACCCCGTGTCCTAACTCACACCCAGTCCCGTTCACCCATCACCTCCTGTGCTCACTGCCCCGTGTCCTAACTCACACCCAGTCCCGTTCACCCATCACCCCCTGTGCTCGCTGATCTACACTGGCTCCCAGTTAAGCAACGCCTCAATTTTAAAATTCTCATCCTTGTTTTCAAATCCCTCCATGGCCTCGCCCCTCCCTATCTCTGTAACCTCCTCTAGCGCTACAACCCTCCGAGATCTCTTCGCTCCTCCAATTCTGGCTTCCTGAACATTCCCGATTTTAATCGCTCCACCATTGGTGGCCGTGCCTTCAGCTGCCTGGGCCCTAAGCTCTGGAATTCCCTCCCTAAACCTCTCCGCCTCTCTCTCCTCCTTTAAGACGCTCCTTAAAACTTATCTCTAATATCTCCTTGTGTGGCTTGGGGTCAAATTTTGTTTGATAACAATCCTGTGAAACACCTTGGGACGTTTTACTACATTAAAGGCGCTGGATAAATACAAGTTGTTGTTGTTGCTGATGGGTCCTTGGTTTACCCTCAGTACTGCACTGGAGTGTCAGCCTAGGTTTCTGGACAAATGTAAGAAGTCACACAACACCAGGTTATAGTCCAACAGCTTTATTTGAAATGGTTTCCAAACAGGTCAGTCAGGAAAACATTACATCAAAGAACAATGAGGTGGGGTCACAAGGGGTCACCTCATTGTTCTTTGATGTAATGTTTTCCTGACTGACCTGTTTGGACACCATTCACACCTTTGACTGCTGTGATTATCTCTCTGCCGAGGTGTGATAAATGGCAGGTTGGAAAGATTACCTGTAAACATCTGACATGATTCTCTGACTATATAAGCTGTGTCTTTATGCATTTCTCCACTTCACCTGACGAAGGAGCCGCGCTCCGAAAGCTTGTGATTTCAAATAAAGCTGTTGGACTATAAGATAGCAAAATACTGCAGATGTTGGAAATCCGAAATAACAACAGAAAATGCTGGAAAAACTCAGCAAGTCAGGCAACATCCGTGGAGAGAAATTTGAGTTGACGTTTCGGGTTTGACCCTTCTTCAAAACTGGAGAGAAAAGGAACTAGATCGAAGGCAGGGCTGCGATCGGACAAAAGAATAAAAGAACCAAAAGAAGTAAAAGAGATTAGAAGCTAGACGAGATGGTAATAGGCTGTGATTAGGTGTAAAGTGTACTGGCAGGGCAAAAGATAGCTGCCAGGTGTGAGAGAGAAACAAAAGGAAAGGGGGGGGGGGAAAGGAAAGGAGTGGAAAAATATGGACTATAACCTGGTGTTGTGTGACTTCTTACATTTGTCCATCCCAGTCCAACACCGGCATCTCCACATCATAGGTTTCTGGAGCGAGACTTGAACCCACAACCTTCTCACTCAGACGAGAGAGAGAGACAGAGACAGAGAGAGAGATACCGAATGTACCCAACGACTGTTTAAAAATTAATACTGAATGTACCCAACGAGGGTCAACGACTGTTTAAATTAATATTGTCTGTACCCAACGAAGGTCAAAATTGTTTGACACCTACAGAATGTTGGAAAACTGTACTTTTTGTTATGTAAGCTTTGGCAATATGGTTCCATGTAAACTTTCATGCCAATAAAGCATTTGAATTGAAATAACAACAGAAAATGCTGGAAAAACTCAGCAAGTCAGGCAACATCCGTGGAGAGAAATTTGAGTTGACGTTTCGGGTTTGAACGTCAACTCAAATTTCTCTCCACGGATGTTGCCTGACTTGCTGAGTTTTTCCAGCATTTTCTGTTGTTATTTCGGATTTCCAACATCTGCAGTATTTTGCTATCGTACAAGCATTTGAATTGAATTGAATTGAATTGAGAGGGAGACAGAGAGAGAGAGAGAGAGAGAGAGTCAGAGAGAGAGAGAGACAGAGAGAGAGAGAGACAGAGAGAGAGAGAGACGGAGAAAGAGACAGAGAGAGAGAGACAGAGAGAGAGAGAGACAGAGAGAGAGAGAGAGAGAGAGACAGAGAGAGAGGGAGGGAGAGAGGGAGGGAGAGAGGGGGGGGAGAGAGGGGGGGAGGGTGTAGCAGAGAGACATGCTGAAGATGGGCTCCTGAAACTTTTGTTTTTTGTCGTCAAAAATGGGGAAAAAAGTTCAATTTCAAGTTTAAAAGTTTAATTTTAATTCTAAAAGTTTAAAAAGTTTAATTTGATTTTATTTCAGTTTAATTTCAATTTAATTTCAACATAATTTCAACATAACCATCGACGGAAAAAAACCCACCAAAAAAAAACCCGGAAAAAAGGAAAAAAAAACGGAAAAAAGGACAAAACCCGCAAGGAAAAGAAAAATAAATTCAGGGAAAAACCGGAGGAGCGAGGCCCAAAAACGGAGAAAAACTCTGAGAAACAGCCCGAGCCCGGAGAGTGAGGACGAGGCCTGGAGAGTGAGCCTGAGAGGCCGGGCCGAGACTGAGGCCCAGAGACCGCGGGGTCAGAGAGGGAGAGCAGCCCAGAAACACCGAGAAACAGCGGCTCCCAGACCCAGGCCGAGGAAAACAGCCCGAGCCCGGAGAGTGAGGCCGGGGCCTGGTGAGTGAGAAAAACCGGGGGCCTGAGACCGACGCGAGAAAACCAGCCCGGGGCACGGAGAGCGAGCGAGTCCGGGGCACGGAGACCGAGCAAGTCCGGGGCGCAGAGAGCGAGCGAGTCCGGGGTGCGGAGAGAGAGCGAGTCCGGGGAACGGAGAGCGAGCGAGTCCGGGGCATGAAAAAACCAATAATGGGTGGAAACTGAAAATAAGGGAATCAGAGGACCCTGATAGTGAAATGACAACTGTCAACATGTACAAAAACTGGACAATAATGGTGCAAGGCAACCTCAAAGACTTTGAAACGGCCTTCCAGACACTGAGAGGATTAGTAGAGAGGGGAAGGACCAGCCCCAGTGTAACTACCAGGGAGAAAGCCACACACACTCCCCCCACCACTTGCAGCTCACCAGGAGTAAGGCAGCCTAGCCAGGAGGTGAATGAGCCCCCCAATTCTGACCAGGCACACACCCTGGGGCCCCACAGCTCCATGATACAATTGACCAGCCCCAGTGTAACTACCAGGGAGAAAGCCACACACACTCCCCCCACCACTTGCAGCTCACCAGGAGTAAAGCAGCCTAGCCAGGAGGGGAGGGAGCCCCCCAGTTCTGACCAGGCACACACCCTGGGGCCCCACTGCCCCCTGGTACAATTACAGGGGCAGTTCACCCAGCTGGAGATAGAGCTGCTTAAGCTTAAAGAGGATGTCCTTAAACTGAAAAGCGAGCAAGAAAGCAGCATTTCAGCATTGAAGCAAGAACAAATGCAAGAGAGGGAGAGCTACAGGAGAGAGCTGTCTCTACTTGAGAAGCAGGTGAAAGAGCTGCAGAAAGACAGGGAGAGCTACAGGGGAGAGATAGCGGCATTGGCCCAGCAGCTAGAGGCCAGAGACAAGACAGTGCAGAGCCCTACTGAGCAGCTGCACTCTTCCACAGAGCAACAGCAGCAGACCCACACTACAGGGAGTGCCACACAGACCAACCAGCACACTGAAGCCCAGTCGGCCGCCCCCACTTTGGAACCACAGCCGAGCCGCTCACAAGAGGAGCGCACACACCAGACATGACCCCCCCAGTCCAACACACAACTGGTGAGTCCAGGCGAGAGCAACCAGCCAGTAAACACCAACAAGGCTGACATCGTAATACTCATAGACTCAAATGGGAGATTCCTCCTGGAGAAAAAGCTCTTCCCTAAACACAAAGTAGACAAGCTCTGGTGCCCAACATCAGACAAAGCCCTGGCAATGTTGACCACAAGCCAATTAGGCTCCCCCAACACATCATAATACACACCGGCACAAATGACCTAAAGGCCCAGCAGAAAAGGGTGGCAACGTCGCTCCGAACAGTGATTGAGAAGGCAAGCACCACCTTCCCAAACACTAGAATCACTGTTTCCACACTGTTGCCGAGAAAAGACTTTCACCACAGTACAATCCACGAGATAAATGCCAGCATAGCACGAGATTGTGAATTAAAACAAAACGTGCACCTGGCCCAACATCCCACCCTCGATGTGGAATGTCTTCGTGACCATGTCCACCTCTACAAGGAGCTAGTGCCGGTCTTTGCTAAGGCCCTGAAGGACGTCGCTCTTAACCGGGTCCACACCCAGACTCCAAGAGGACACCCCCCCGGCCATCAGAGACCAGCAAGGTACAGCCCAGGACCACTACAGAGACCACCACCACACCAACCAGGACCAGAGAGGATCCCCACGTACACGCCATCAGAGCACAACACCAATGTCCGACCTGCACCACTCCTGCCCCACAGGGGAGCAGGACCACCCCAGCCAGGCAGAGGGAGATGTGCTCAGGATGTAAGCAGTACTACAGGCAGAGACAATCCATTGAGAGACATAAAGCAGATGCTCAGCATCATCTGCTCCCGCCTTATGGATAAGGAAGCATAATGACTAGCCCTTTTCACAAAAAAAAGGGGTAGGATTGTTAGAAAGAGTTGCAGCTATATATTCTCAGCATTTGAAATGTTCCTTTTTCCTCATTTAACACGACAAACACACATGCACCTATCACAGTAAAAGACCAATATTAGCATGAAATCCTTGTGCATCTCAACCTGGAATATCCAAGGCCTACGCTCTTCTGTGCTTGGCCTGAAGAGCAGGACCTCAGAGTTCCTAGATGAAATCAAAGATCTGGACATTACCTTTTTGCAAAAAACATGGTGTAGAGGAGAAGGGCCCACTGGTTGTCCCCCTGGATACACAGAGCTGATGGTCCCCTCCAATAAACTGCCAGGAGTAACCCAGGGCAGAGACTCTGGAGGCATACTGATTTGGTTTAAAGCAGAGCTTAGGAATTACATTGAATTTATAAAAAAGGGCGAAAACCACTTATGGCTCAAGATTAAGAAAGACATCATTTCTAGCATGCAAAATGTTTTCATTTACGCAATCTATATCCCCCCTCTTGAATCCCCGTACTTCAAAGAGGACACCTTCTCCAACATTGAGAGGGAGATTAACCATTTCCAGGCCCAGGGGAACATGTTGACCTGTGGTGACCTCAACTCAAGAACTGGTGAAGAACCAGACTTTATCAGTACTCAGGGGAATAATTACATATTTGGAAATAATCAGTTTGATCTCCCTTTACATTCACACAGGAATAACTACAACAAACAGACAAATGCAAACGGAAAACAGCTCCTGCAGCTCTGTCGAAGCCTGGGTCTGTACATTGTCAATGGTAGGTTCAGAGGAGACTCCCTAGGAAGATCGACCTATTCTTCACCTCTTGGCATCAGCACCATATGATTACAGATCTGGACCCATCCTCTTTCAGAGCATTCACAGTCAAACCACTAACACCACTGTCAGATCACAGCCAAATTACTGCGTATCTTAAAAGGACAGAAACAACCAACACAGAAACACAGCCCAGTAAGCTGTACAACATTAAAAAATCCTACAGATGGGCCCAAAACAGCACGGAAAAATACCAGAAAGCAATTAGCAGTCAATCAACTCAATCTCTCTTGGACACCTTTCTGGAAAACATATACACTCACAATAAAGAAGGCGTAAACCTGGCAGTGAATAACCTAAATAATATTTTTGATAATTTGGCATCAATGTCGAACTTGAAATCTCGCAAGAGTAAACACAAAACACAAAACCACGAAAAATGGTTTGATTCAGACTGTCATAACATGAGGAAAAAACTCAGAAAAATATCAAACCAAAAACACAGACAACCAGAAAACGAGGAATTACGCTTTACTTATTGTCAGGCACTAACACAATACAAAAACACAATCAGAACAAAGAAAGAACAGTATATTAAGAATAAACTCAGCTCCATTGAGGAATCTATTCATTCTAGTTGTTTCTGGGACAACTGGAATACATTACACAAAAAGCAACACGACGAATTGCCCATTCAAAATGGAGACATATGGGAAAACCATTTTGAAAAATTATACCAGAAAAACACACTAAGCCCAGAGCAAGGCCAAATATGTAAAGAATTGGAAAAGCTCGAACTGGCCATAAAAGATTACCAAAACCCATTAGACTCCCCAATAACTGAAAAAGAGCTATTTGAAAAATTCAGGGACCTGTGAACAAGAAAAGCTTGCGGTGCAGATGGCATCCTAAACGAGATGATTAAACACACTGACGATAAAATGAAATTGGCTATCCTAAAACTCTTCAACTTGGTTCTGAGTGTCGGTTACTTCCCTGATATCTGGAACAAAGGACTCATAATGCCCATATACAAAAGTGGAGACAAAGTTGACCCAAATAACTATCGAGGCATCTGTGTGAACAGTAACCTGGGGAAGGTATTCTGTAGTATCATAAACCAAAGACTTATAAACTTCCTTGAGGAGCACAATGTCTTAAGTAAAATCCAAATTGGATTCTTACCAAATTATAGAACATCGGATCATATTTTCACCCTATACACCCTAATTGACAAACATGTTCACCAAAACAAAAGCAAAATTTTTGCCTGCTTTATAGATTTCCAGAAGGCTTTTGATTCTATTTGACACGATGGTCTATTCTTAAAACTTATTGAAAGTGGTGTAGGGGGAAAAACATATGATGTAATTAAATCAACGTATACAAACAATAAATGTGCAGTTAAAATTGGAGACAAACAAACAAAATATTTCTCACAGGGGCGTGGCGTGGCGCAGGGCTCGCCTATCTCACCAACACTCTTTAATATTTACATAAATGAATTGGCAAAACTACTTGAACAATCTACAGCACCTGGCCTCACCCTATATGACTCCAAGGTTAAATTCCTCCTCTATGCAGATGACCTGGTTCTGCTCTCACCAACTGAGGAGGGTCTACAGCAGAACCTGGATCTGCTAGAGTCGTTCTGTCAGACGTGGGCCCTGACAATAAACCCCCAAAAAACCAAAGTTCTTGTGTTCCAGCAAAGATCCAGACATCAGGGACCCAGAATAAACTTCACACTAGGAGCAACTAAAATTGAATAAACTACAAATTACACATACTTAGGCTTAAAAATCAGTTCTACGGGAAATTTTCATTTTGCTGTGAATGAACTGAAAGAGAAAGCAAAAAGGGCTTTCTATGCCATTAAAAAGTCAATCCAAATAGAAATCCCAATTGGCATTTGGCTCAAAATTTTTAAATCAGTAATTGAACCAATTGCACTCTATGGCAGTGAGGTGTGGGGACCGCTAACACAACAAGAATTCGCAAAATGGGACAAACACCCAATTGAGATCCTACATGCAGAATTCTGTAAAAGTATCCTCCGGACTCAGAGGAAAACCGCAAACAATGCATGCAGGGCAGAACTAGGCCAATATCCACTATTAATTAATATCCAAAAAAGAGCCATCAAATTTTGGAAACACCTAAAAATGAGCAACCCCCACTGCTATCATTACGAAGCCCTGAAATGCCAAGAGATGATCATAGAGAAGAGTCCCCTCAGTCAACTGGTCCTGGGACTCAGTGAAGTAACTACCAACACCACTAATAATAATCAGCCCCAGGACAGTGTCACCCTAGCACAGAGAATTCGACCCAACACAATTGTCACTAAACAAAAGGAAAAATATTTGACCTATTGGACAGAAACGACAAAAACCCAAAACAAACTCGATTGCTATTTGGCCCTAAACAGACAATACACCATGGCTGAATACCTGACCATGGTAAAAGATAGCAAACTGAGAAAAACCTTGACAATGTACAGACTTAGTGAGCATAGCCTGGCCATCGAAAAAGGCAGACACAGGCAGACCTGGCTGCCCAGAGAGGACAGGATATGCTCTCACTGCAGTCAGGGAGTGGTGGAGGCAGAGATGCCCTTCCTCACAACTTGTGGAAACTATCAGGACATAAGGGGAAATTTCTACCCAAAATTCATAAAAATATGCCCTGAATTCAAAAATTTGAAAGACCACCAAAAACTCCCATACCTATTGGGGGAACAGAGAAAATGCGTAACTTTAGCGGCAAACTATGTTACAGCTTGCCCTAAGCAGAGGGACAACCAGTGACCATTAAATCTAAGAAAAGATTATATGCATATTATATGTGTGTATATTTATGTATACATGGGTATACTTGTCTATACACTATGTCTAGATCTGTGTTTATGTGTTCAATTATACATGTTTTTTCTGTGCTTTGGCAACATAAGATGTACCTTGTCATCATCATGCCAATAAAGCAATTTGAATTGAATTGAAATTGACAATGTACAGACTTAGTGAGCATAGCCTGGCCATCGAAAAAGGCAGACACAGGCAGACCTGGCTGCCAAGAGAGGACAGGATATGCTCTCACTGCAGTCAGGGAGTGGTGGAGACAGAGATGCACTTCGTCACAACTTGTGGAAACTATCAGGACATAAGGGGGAATTTCTACCCAAAATTCATAAAAATATGCCCTGAATTCAAAAATTTGAATGACCACCAAAAACTCCCATACCTACTAGGGGAACAGAGAAATTGCGTAACTTTAGCAGCAAACTATGTTACAGCTTGCCCTAAGCAGAGGGACAACCATTAAATCTAAGAAAAGATTATATGCATATTATATGTGTGTATGTTTATATATACAGGGATATATCTGTCTATACACTGTATGTCTAGATCTGCGTTTATGTGTTCAATCATACATGTTTTTTCTGTGCTTTGGCAACATAAGATGTACCTTGTCATCATCATGCCAATAAAGCAATTTGAATTGAATTGAAATTGACAGAGAGAGAGACAGACAGAGAGAGAGAGAGACTGAGAGAGAGAGAGAGAGAGACTGAGAGAGAGAGAGAGAGACTGAGAGAGAGAGAGACAGAGAGAGAGAGAGAGAGACTGAGAGAGAGACAGAGAGAGGGAGAGAGAGAGAGAGACTGAGAGAGAGAGAGAGAGGGAGAGAGACAGAGACAGAGAGACAGAGAGAGAGAGACTGAGAGAGAGAGAGAGACAGAGACAGAGAGAGACAGAGAGAGAGAGAGACTGAGAGACACTGAGAGAGAGAGAGAGAGAGACAGAGAGAGAGAGAGAGACAGAGAGAGAGACTGAGAGAGACAGAGAGACAGGGAGAGAGGGAGCGGGAGTGCCGCCCACTGAGCCACGGCCGACACGATGGAGCAAGGGCGGGTAATTGCTTCGTAAAGGGGGATTGTTTTCATGAAAGTGTATTTTGCCAAACCTTTTTTGCCCTTTGGGAGGGAATAAATCAGAAGGTGAGTGTCACAATGATGATCTGTGCCAACGTTAAATACCACCTGTTCACCCAATTTACATAACCGTATCACAATGGAATGTTGGGCTTTATCTCGAGGGCGGGATTACAAAGCGGAGGAAGCGATGCTTCAGTTGTTCAGAGCTGGAGTCACTGGGTTCAGTTCTGGGCCCCGCCCCTCAGGAAGGACATATCGGCCTCGGAGGGGGAGCAGCCCAGATTCACCAGACTGATACCGGGGCTAAAAGGGTTAAATTACGAGGACAGGTTGCACAGACTGGGCTTGTATTCCCTCGAGTTTAGAAGATTAAGGGTTGTTCCAATTGAGGTGTTTAAGATCATTAAAGGAGATGATCGGGTCGACAGAGAGAAACTATTCCCTCTGGTAGGGGAGTCCAGATTTAGTGTGAAGTCAGAAGGAACTGTAACGAGGACATTAAGTCTGGTTAAACTCCATGTTTGAATCCCTCCAATCAGGTTTCCGCCCCTGCCACAGTACCAAAACAACTCTCATCAAAGTCACAAATGACATTCTTTATGACTGTGACAAAGGTAAAGTATCCCTCCTCGTTCTTCCTGACTTGTCTGTAGCCTTTGACACGGTTGACCACTCCGTGCTAGTCAGAGTAGAAATAGCAGGATATTTCAGATGAATACGTGACTAGAGGAATGGTGCCAGGGGGAGGGATTCAAGTTCCTGGGACATTGGAACCGGTTCTGGGGGAGGTGGGACCAGTTCAAACCAGACGGTTTGCACCTGGGCAGGGCTGGAACTGATGCCCGAGGGGGAGTGTTTGCTAGTGCTCTGGGGGAGGGTTTAAACTAAGATGGCAGGGGGTTGGGAACCTGAGCGGGGGACAGAGGAAAGGGAAACAAGGATAAAAGCAAAAGAAAGGAAGGAGAAAAACAAGAGTGGCAGTCAGAGAAATCAACGGTTTAAATCAAACATGGCCACAGTAAATAATAATTCTAATAGGTCTAAGAGTGTTAAAAAATTAAGCCTGAAGGCCTAGAAATTGGGTATAGCCCCGCTTGAGGCGTTAGAACTGGCGCTGCGCAAAGTTTGTAGCCAGACGAAACTTATCGCCGCCTGGCGCGATATTGGGTTGCATCGCCCCTAAAGGGGATTGAGGCGCGAATTCAGGTGTTACACGGGACTCCTAAGGCGCTAATCTTCCGGCGCAACCCAATATCGGAGCGGACGGGCGCAGCGCAGGTGCTCTCTATTACTGATGACCACGAGACTTCCAGGCGCCGGTCAGCTCTTAAAGGGGTGGGTCAGTCAGCTTCAGCATCCACACTCTGCGCCTTGTAGGCCTCAGAATCGGCGCAGGCCCTTCTCTGGCGCTAAAAACTTGGACCAGATGGAGAAGGTGAGACAGAGAGCAGAGCGCTTCACCAATGAGGCTCTGGAGCAATTGGTGGCCGCAGTGGAGCGCCGGCGAGATGTTCTCTACCCAGACAATGGCACGAGGCCGAATCATAAGGACTACCGACGAGCTTGGAGGGATGTATGCCAGAGGGTCAACTCCAGCAGCATGGTGACCAGGAGCCCTGTCCAATGCAGAAAGAAATTCAACGACCTCACTCGGGTCGTGAGGGTGAGTGTTGTTTCTGCAAACTTCTGCATCCCCTCATTTGCACTTGACTTTATGGCTACAGGGTGGGCTGTGCCCCATTGGCCATCTGCCAGCAAGCACCCATGGCCCTTTCTGGGCACACACATGCACATTTGGCTCAAGGCGTCATGTAAGGGCTATTGCACCATGGGGGGCATGAGATGATCACTCAGGGCATCATGTAAGGACTCTTCCACCATGGGGGGCATGAGATGATCACTCAGGGCATCATGTAACATAACTTCCCCTCCTTTCCCCTGCAGTCCAAGCTGGCAAGGATTGGCAAAGACCAGCTTCGCACCGGTGGAGGACCTCCACAAGTGGTCACTCTCACGAATCTCGAGGAGAGAGTCCACCAGGTTCTTGGAGGACGTCTGAGTGGTCCTGTAACCACTGCAGCTGCCGACCCCATTGTCGTCAGCGATGGTAAGGTTCTCACCTTTTACAACTGTCTCCTCCCACTTGTTTCCCCCGCCAGCATACTTTCTCACTGTGGACCCATGTCATAGCCTTGCCGCAATCTGGCATCCCTTGCTGCCAAGCTGTCCTTTTGCTAAAGCCACTTTTCCACCCCCCTGCTTTCAGATGCTGCATCACCAGCTCGGGAGCCGGGCCCTCAAGCTGCCAGTGCCAGTGCCTCCGAAGGCTCAATGAGAAAATTACTGTCCAACAGAAGGTCAGCAACTCGCTCCAGCAATGATCAGAATGGCCAGCCCAAATGGCTGCAGCTTTTATACTACTGCTGTCCCCTTTAAATAGTGCCCCCCGAGTCCGAGAAGGGCCTGGGAACACTCCATCCAGCTGTCACTCATAGCGCCAGGCGAAAAGGTTGCGGGCGCCACCGAATATCCGGTCCGGGGCGCCAAAAAGGCGTTGCACATTGAAATGACGCCATGATCTGCCTGCGCCCGCGGGCGAGCGAAAAAAATTAGCGCCGGCGCTAAAAGGATACTCAATATGGGAGGTGGCGCTATATTCACTGCGCCCGCCCGATAATTGGGTAACGCCCCAATTCTCGGTCTCTTTAGGCGCTAATCGTTGGCGATACCAACTGAATTTCTAGGCCTTTGTGTCTTAATGCGAGGAGCATTCGTAATAAGGTGGATGAATTGGCTGCGCAAATAGAGGTAAACGAATATGATTTGGTTGGGATTACGGAAACGTGGCTCCAGGATGGCCAAGGCTGGGAACTCAACATCCAGGGGTATTCGATATTCAGGAAAGATAGGCAAAAACAAAAGGGAGGTGGGGTAGCATTACTGGTTAAAGAAGGGATTAACACAATTGTAAGGAAGGATATTAGCTCTGATGATGTGGAATCTGTATGGGTAGAATTGAGAAATACCAAGGGGCAGAAAACGTTAGTGGGAGTGGTATATAGACCTCCAAACAGTAATGCGGAGGTTGGGGATGGCATTAAAAGGGAAATTAAAGAAGCGTGCAATAAGGGCACAGCAGTCATCATGGGTGACTTTAATCTACATATAGATTGGGCTAACCAAATTAGTAACAATACCGTGGAGGAGGAATTCCTGGAGTGTTTACGGGATGGTTTCCTGGACCAATATGTCGAGGAACCAACCAGAGATCAGGCCATCTTAGACTGGGTATTATGTAACGAGAAAGGATTAATTAGCAATCTTGTTGTACGAGGCCCCTTGGGTCGGAGCGATCATAATATGATCGAATTCTTCATTAAGATGGAGAATGAAGTAGTTAACTCAGAGACTAGGGTCCTAAATTTAAATAAAGGAAACTACGATGGTCTGAGGAGTGAGTTGGGTAGGATTGATTAGGGAATGACACTCAAAGGGTTAACGGTGGTTAGGCAATGGCAAACATTCAAAGACCGCATGGATGAACTATAGAATTTGTTCATCCCAGTTTGGCATAAAAATAAAACAAAAAAGGTGACTCAACTGTGGCTAACAAGGGAAATTAGGGATAGCATAAGATCCAAGGAGAGGACATATAAATTGGCCAGAAAAAGCAGTAATCCTGAGGATTGGGAGCAGTTTAGGATTCAACAAAGGAGGAAAAAGGGATTAATTAAGAAGGACAAAGGGATTAATTAAGAAGGAGAAAATAGAATATGAGAGTAAGCTTTCAGGGAACATAAAAACTGACTGCAAAAGCTTTTATAGATATGTGAAGAGAAAAAGATTGGTGAAGTCAAGCGTAGGTCCCTTGCAGTCAGAATCAGGGGAATTTATAATGGGGAACAAAGAAATGGCAGACCAACTAAATACATATTTTGGTTCTGTCTTCACAAAGGAGGACACAAATAACTTCCCAGAGATGCCGGGGAACATAGGGCCTGAGGAAAGGGAGGAACTGAAAGAAATCAGTATTTGTAGGGAAATGGTGTTAGGGAAATTGATGGGATTGAAGGCCAATAAATCCCCAGGGCCTGATAATCTACATCCAAGGGTACTTAAGGAAGTGGCCCTAGAAATAGTAGATGCATTGCTGATCATCTTCCAACATTCGATGGAATCTGGAACAGTACCCATGGATTGGAGGGTAGCTAATGTTACCCCACTATTCAAAAAAGGTGGTAGAGAGAAAACGGGGAATTACAGACCGGTAAGCCTGACATCGGTAGTGGAGAAAATGCTAGAGTCCATTATAAAAGATGTAATAGCAGAGCACTTGGAAAACAGTGACAGGATCGGACAAAGTCAACATGGATTCACAAAAGGTAAATCGTGCTTGACTAATCTACTGGAATTTTTTGAGGATGTAACAGGTAAAATAATTAAGGGAGAACCAGTGGATGTGGTGTATCTGGACTTTCAGAAGGCCTTCGATAAGGTCCCGCATAAGAGATTAGCGTGTAAAGTTAAGGCACATGGGATTGTGGGCAAGGTATTGACTTGGATAGAGAACTGGTTGGCAGACAGAAAGCAAAGAGTTGGAATAAACGGGTCTTTTTCCGTGTGGCAGGCAGTGACTAGTGGGATACCGCAGGGATCGGTCCTTGGACCCCAGCTATTCACAATATACATTAATGATCTAGACAAGGGAACTAGATGTAATATCTCCAAATTTGCAGACGACACAAAGCTGGGTGGGCATGTGTGCTGTGAGGAGGATGTCGAGAAACTCCAGGATGATTTGGACATGTTGGGTGATTGGGCAGAAACATGGCAGATGCAATATAACGTGGTTATCCACTTTGGTGGCAAAAACAGGAAGGCAGATTATTATCTAAATGGCAATAGATTGGGAGAAGGGGAAGTGCAACGAGACCTGGATGTCCTTGTGCACCAGTCGCTGAAGGTAAGCATGCAGGTGCAGCAGGCGGTTAAGAAGGCAAATGGTATGTTGGCCTTCGTAGCGAGAGGGTTTGAGTATAGGAACAAGGATGTCTTGCTGCAGTTGTACAGGGCCTTGGTGAGACCACATCTTGAGTATTGTGTGCAGTTTTGGTCGCCTTATCTGAGGAAGGATGTTCTTGCCATGGAAGGAGTTCAGCGAAGATTCACCAGGCTGATACCTGGGATGGCAGGAATGACGTATGAGGAGAGATTGGGTCGATTGGGCTTGTACTCACTGGAGTTTAGAAGAATGAGAGGGGATCTCATTGAAACTTATAAAATTCTGGCAGGACTGGACAGACTAGATGCAGGAAGGATGTTCCCGATGGTCGGGGAGTCCAGAACCAGGGGTCACAGTCTAAGGGTAAAGGGTAGGCCATTTAGGACAGAAATGAGGAGGAACTTCTTCACCCAGAGAGTGGTGAACATGTGGAATTCTCTACCACAGAAGGCGGTGGAGGCCAGTTCATTAAATATATTCAAGAAGGAGTTGGATATATTTCTTAAGGCTAAAGGGATCAAGGGGTATGGGGAGAAAGCAGGGACCGGGTACTGAATTTGGATGATCAGCCATGATCGCATTGAATGGCGGAGCAGGCTCGAGGGGCCGAATGGCCGACTCCTGCTCCTGTCTTCTATGTTTCGATGTTTCTATGTTTCTATCCTTCTCCAACACCTCTCCACCGTCGTCCAGCTGGGTGGGACTGCACTCGCCTGGTTCCATTCTTATCTATCTAATCATAGCCAGAGGATCACCTGCAACGGCTTCTCTTCCTGCTCCTGCATCGTTACCTCTGGTGTCCCCCAAGGATCTATCCTTGGCCCCTCCTATTTCTCATCTACATGTTGCCCCTTGGTGACATCATCCGAAAACACAGCGTCAGTTGCCACATGTACGCTGATGACACCCAGCTCTACCTCACGGCCACTTCTCTCGACCCCTCCACGGTCTCTATATTGTCAGACTGCTTGTCCGACATACAGTTCTGGATGAGCAGAGATTTTCTCCAATTAAATATTGGGAAGACTGAAACCATTGATTTCGGTCCCCGCCCAAACTCCGTTCCCTAGTCACTGAATCTATCCTTCTCCCTAACATCTGTCTGAGGCTGAACCACACTGTTTGCAACCTTGGTGCCATATTTGACCCTGAAATGAGCTTCCGACCACATACCCGTGGCATAACTAAGACCGCCTATTTCCACCTCCGTAACATCGCCCGTCTCGGATGAGCGGTCTCGAAATTAGGCCGCGAAGCCCCTGTTTTTCGAGCGTTAAACAGCCTTCTAACTAAGTCTCCGATAAGGCGGACAGGAAACGCGCTCACCTTACGAGTCGAAGGTGCGCCAGACGCCATATTGCAGGGCTCCCGCCTGCGACAGGTGTTAGGAGGCCTGAAGCCTGTTTGAGGCCCCCACTGCGAGATTGGGTTGCCCGGAGGCGCTCAGGAAAACCAGGTCGGCATGCAACCTAACAGGCAGCTCTTAAAGGGGCCGCTAAAGGCCACAGCCAACCAAATGCTTAATGTAGAGCCGGGAGGAGCAGGAGTGCTTGTGACCCTGTACGCTGACGACACCCAGCTCTACCTCACCACCGCCTCTCTCAACCCCTCCATGGTCTCTAAATTGTCAGACTGCTTGTCCGACATCCAGTTCTGGATGAGCAAAAACTGTCTCCAATTAAATATTGGGAAGCCCAAAGCCATTGTCTTTGGTCCCTGCCACAAACTCCGTTCCCGAGCCACTGACTCCATCCCTCTCCCTAACATCTGTCTGAGGCTGAACCACACTGTTCGCAACCTTGGTGTCATATTTGACCCTGAAATGAGCTTCCGACCACATATCCGCAGCATAACAAAGACCGCCTACTTCCACCTCCGTAACATCGCCCGTCTCCGCCCCTGCCTCAGCTCATCCGCTGCTGAAACCCTCATCCATGACTTTGTTCCCTCTAGACTCGACTATTCCAACACACTCCTGGCCGACCTCCCACATTGCAGCCTCTGTAAACTTGAGGTCATCCAAAACTCTGCTGCCCGTGTCCAAACTCGCACCAAGTCCCGTTTGCCCATCACCCCCTGTGCTCACTGACCTACATTAAGCAATGCCTCGATTTCAAAATTCTCATCCTTGTTTTCAAATCCCTCCATGGCCTCACATAGAAACATAGAAGATAGGAGCAGGAGTAGGCCATTCGGCCCCTCGAGCCTGCTCCGCCATTCAATGCGATCATGGCTGATCATCAAATTCAGTACCCGGTCCCTGCTTTCTCCCCATAACCCTTGATCCCTTCAGCCTTAAGAAATATATCCAACTCCTTCTTGAATATATTTAATGAATTGGCCTCTACTGCCTTCTGTGGTAGAGAATTCCACAGGTTCACCACTCTCTGTGTGAAGAAATTCCTCCTCATTTCTGTCCTAAATGGCCTACCCGTTATCCTTAGACTGTGACCCCTGGTTCTGGACTCCCCGACCATCGGGAACATCCTTCCTGCATCTAGTCTGTCCAGTCCTGTCAGAATTTTATAAGTTTCAATGAGATCCCCTCTCATTCTTCTAAACTCCAGCGAGTACAAGCCCAATCGACCCAATCTCTCCTCATACGTCATTCCTGCCATCCCAGGTATCAGTCTGGTGAATCTTCGCTGAACTCCTTCCATGGCAAGAACATCCTTCCTCAGATAAGGCGACCAAAACTGCACACAATACTCAAGGTGTGGTCTCACCAAGGCCCTGTACAACTGCAGCAAGACATCCTTGTTCCTGTATTCAAACCCTCTCGCTACGAAGGCCAACATGCCATTTGCCTTCTTAACCGCCTGCTGCACCTGTATGCTTACCTTCAGCGACTGGTGCACAAGGACACCCAGATCTCATTGCACTTCCCCTTCTCCCAATCTATTGCCATTCAGATAATAATCTGCCTGCCTGTTTTTGCCACTAGTCACTGCTTGCCACTCGGAAAAAGACCCGTTTATTCCAACTCTTTGCTTTCTGTCTGCCAACCAGTTCTCTATCCAAGTCAATACCTTTCCCCCAATCCCATGTGCATTAATTTTGCATGCTAATCTCTTATGCGGGACCTTATCAAAAGCCTTCTGAAAGTCCAAATACACCACATCCACTGGTTCTCCCTTATCTATTTTACCAGTTACATCCTCAAAAAATTCCAGTAGATTAGTCAAGCACGATTTACCTTTTGTAAATCCATGTTGACTTTGTCCGATCCTGTCACTGTTTTCCAAGTGCTCTGCTATTACATCTTCTATAATGGACTCTAGCATTTTCCCCACTACTGATGTCAGGCTTACCGGTCTATAATTCCCCATTTTCTCTCGACCAACTTTTTTGAATAGTGGGGTAACATTAGCTACCCTCCAATCCATGGGTACTGTTCCAGATTCCATCGAATGCTGGAAGATGATCAGCAAAGCATCAACTATTTCTAGGGCCACTTCCTTAAGTACCCTAGGATGTAGATTATCAGGCCCTGGGGATTTATCAGCCTTCAATCCCATCAATTTCCCTAACACCATTTCCCTACAAATACTGATTTCTTTCAGTTCCTCCCTTTCATCAGACCCTATGTTCCCTGACATCTCTGGGAGGTTATTTGTGTCCTCCTTTGTGAAGACAGAACCAAAATATGTATTTAATTGGACAACCATTTCTTTGTTCCCCATTATAAATTCCCCTGATTCTGACTGCAAGGGACCTGCGCTTGACTTCACCAATCTTTTTCTCTTCACATATCTATAAAAGCTTTTACACTCAGTTTTTATGTTCCCTGAAAGCTTACTCTCATATTCTATTTTCCCTTTCTTAATTAATCCCTTTGTCTTCCTTTGTTGAATCCTAAACTGCTCCCAATCCTCAGGTTTACTGCTTTTTCTGGCCAATTTATATGTCCTCTCCTTGGATCTTATGCTATCCCTAATTTCCCTTGTTAGCCACGGTTGAGTCACCTTTTTTGTTTTATTTTTATGCCAAACTGGGATGAACAAATTCTGTAGTTCATCCATGCGGTCTTTGAATGTTTGCCATTGCCTATCCACCATCAACCCTTTGAGTGACATTCCCCAATCAATCCTACCCAACTCGCACCTCAGACCATCTTAGTTTCCTTTATTTAAATTTAGGACCCTAGTCTCTGAGTTAACTACTTCATTCTCCATCTTACTGAAGAATTCGATCATATTATGATCGCTCCGACCCAAGGGGCCTCATACAACAAGATTGCTAATTAATCCTTTCTCGTTACATAATACCTAGTCTAAGATGGCCTGATCTCTGGTTGGTTCCTCGACATATTGGTCCAGGAAACCATCCCGTAAACACTCCAGGAATTCCTCCTCCACAGTATTGTTACTAATTTGGTTAGCCCAATCTATATGTAGATTAAAGTCACCCATGATGACTGCTGTGCCCTTTTTGCACGCTTCTCTAATTTCCCTTTTAATGCCGTCCCCAACCTCTGCATTACTATTTGGAGGTCTATATACCACTCCCACTAACGTTTTCTGCCCCTTGGTATTTCTCAATTCTACCCATACAGATTCCACATCATCAGAGCTAATATCCTTCCTTACAATTGTGTTAATCCCTTCTTTAACCAGCAATGCTACCCCACCTCCCTTTCCTTTTTGCCTATCTTTCCTGAATATTGAATACCCCTGGATGTTGAGTTCCCAGCCTTGGCAACCCTGGAGCCATGTTTCCGTAATCCCAATCAAATCATATTCGTTTACCTCTATTTGCGCAGCTAATGCATCCACAAATAGAGGTAAACGAATGCCCCTCCCTATCTCTGTAATCTCCTCCAGCCCCACAAACCCCAGAGATATCTGCGTTCCTCTAATTCTGTCCCTTTGAGCATCCCTGATTATAATCGCTCCATCATTGGTGGCCGTGCCTTCTGTTGCCTGGGTCCTAAGTTCTGGAATACCCTCCCTAAACCTCTCCGCCTCTCCACCTCTCTTTCGTGCTTTAAGACGCTCCTTAGAACTGACCTCTTTGACCAAGCTTTTGGTCACCTGCCCTAGTTTATCCTTGTGTGAATCGGTGACAAATTGTTTTTGTCTTCTGATACTCCTGTGAAGTGCCTTGGGACGTTTTACTACTTTAAAGGCGCTATACAAATACAAGTTGTTGTTGTTGTTGTAAGTGTGACACAGAATTGGAAAGGTTGTAAGGGGTTGACCGCAAAGGGAGAGCAAGACTCCCCCATCTCGGTGGCTGCGCCATTTTTACACAGTGGCCTGAGAATGCTTTACACTGCTCTTTGTTTCCTGTTGTCTTTGCTGAAAGTGCCGACTTTTGCAGGGGCCGCCTCTGGCACCTCACCCATTCTTAACGTGCGAGTCTAGACAGTGGGCATCGGCGGGTGTCGGCGGGCATCGCGGCCGAGCCTGGCTCCCATCGTTGTGCGCCTCACAAAAAAAAATGACCTGGCCATTTATCTCATTGCTGTTTGAGGGATCTTGCTGTGCGCAAAACTGGCTGCCGCGTTTTTCTACATTACAGCAGTGACGACACTTCCCATGTATTTCATCCCGAGGTCATGATAGGTGCTGTAGAAATGGGAGGTCTTTCTGTCATTTACTGGATTGCAGTCAGGATTTTTCCCATCCCAAGCCCAGGGGCAATAAGTGACCCAAAATACCTTCAGCAACTGAGATCACTGGACTCAGCACAGGCATAGAAACATAGAAGATAGGAGCAGGAGTAGGCCATTCGGCCCCTCGAGCCTGCTCCGCCATTCAATGAGATCATGGCTGATCATCCAAATTCAGTACCCGGTCCCTGCCTTCTCCCCATATCCCGTTCAGATAATAAAAGGAATTAAACCGCAGGAATATAGGGATTGCTAGATGAGAGAAGACCCCGGTCCGTCTAGCCTGCCTTCGACCAGCCTGGTAGCCCCACGATCCGACGATAATGGAGTTGTTGACTAATCACAGTAATCAACCGGGAACAGTAGCACAGCAGTTATGTTATTGGGCTAGTAATCCAGAGGCCTGGACTAATGATCAGTGAGATGTGAGTTCAAATCCCCCCACGGCAACTGGGGAATTTAATTTCAGTGAAATTAAATGAAAAGCTAGTCTCAGTAATGGTGGCCAGATTGTCGTAGGGAAGGAAATCTGCCGCCCTTACCCGGTCTGGCCTATATGTGACTCCAGACCCACAGCAATGTGGTTGACTCTTAACTGCCCTCTGAAATGGCCTAGCGAGACACTCAATAAGAATAAAACCGGACGGACCACTCGGCACTGGCTACGGACACGACAACAGCACACCCAGCCCAGTCAATCCTGCAAAGTCCTCCTCACCAACATGGGGGGACTTGTGCCTACATTGGGAGAGCTGTCCCACAGACTTGTCAAGCTTATACTCACAGAATCATACCTTGCAGCCAATGTCCCAAATTCCTCCATCATCATCTCTGGGTATGTCCTGTCCCACCGGCAGGACAGATCCACCAGGGGTGGCTATACAGTGGGGAAGGAGTGGCCCTGGGAGTCCTCAACATTGACTCCAGACCCCATGAAGTCTCATGGCTTCAGGTCAAGCATGGGCAAGGAAACCTCCTGCTGATTACCACCTACCGCCCTCCCTCAACTGATGAATCAGTACTCCTCCATGCTGAACAGCACTTGGGAGAAGCACTGAGAGTAGCAAGGGCACAGAATGTACTGTGGGTGGGGTCTTCAATGTCCATCACCAAGAGTGACTTGGTAGCACCACTACTGACCGAGCTGACTGAGTCCTGAAGGACATAGCTGCCAGTCTGGGCCTGCGACAGGTGATGAGAAAACAAACACAAGGGGAAAAACCTACTTGACCTCGTCCTCACCAATCTACCTGTCGCAGATGCATCTGTCCATGACAGCATTGGTAGCAGTGACCACCGTACAGTCATTGTGGAGACGAAGTCCCGTCTTCACACTGAGGACACCCTCCATCGTGTAGTGTGGCACTACCACCATGCTAAATGGGATAGATTCATAACCGATCTAGCAGCTCAAAACTGGGCATCCATGAGGCGCTGTGGGCCATCAGCAGCAGAATTGTATTCCACTACAATCTGTAACCTCATGGCCCGGCATATCCCTCACTCTCCCATTACCATCAAGCCAGGGGACCAACCCTGGTTCAATAAGGAGTGTAGAAGAGCATGCCAGGCGTAGCTAAAAATGCGATGTCAAACTGGGGAAGCTGCAACACAGGACTACATGCATGCTAAAAAAAACAGAAGCAGCATGCTATAGACAGAGCTAAGCAATCCCACAATCAACAGATCAGATCAAAGCTCTGCAGTCCTGCCACATCCAGGCGTGAATGGTGGTGGACCATTAAACAACTAACGGGAGGAGGAGGCTCTGTGAATATCCCCATCCTCAATGATGGTGGAGCCCAGCACGTGAGTGCAAAAGACAAGGCTGAAGCGTTGGAACCATCTGCAGCCAGAAGTGCCAAGTGGATGACCCATATCGGCCTACTCCTGAGGTCCCCACCACCACAGAAGCCAGTCTTCAGCCAATTCGATTCACTCCACGTGATATCAAGAAATGGCTGAGTGCACTGGATACAGCAAAGGCTGTGCGCCCCGACAACATCCCAGCTGTCGTGCTGAAGACTTGTGCTCCAGAACTAGCCACGCCTCTAGCCAAGCTGTTCCAGTACAGCTACAACACTGGCATCTATCCGACAATGTGAAAAGCTGCCCAGGTATGTCCTGTCCACAAAAAGCAGGACAAATCCAACCCGGCCAATTACCGCCCCATCAGTCTACTCTCAATCATCAGCAAAAGTGAGAAAGGTGTCGTCAACAGTGCTATCAAGCAGCACTTACTCACTGATGCCCAGTTTGGGTTCTGCCAGGACCACTCGGCTCCAGACCTCATTACAGCCTTGGTCCAACCATGGACAAAAGAGCTGAATTCCAGAGGTGAGGTGAGAGTGACTACCCTTGACATCCAGGCAGCATTTGACCGAGTGTGGCATCAAGGAGCCCTAGTAAAACTGAAGTCAATGGGAATCAGGGGGGAAACTCTCCACTGGCTGGAGTCATACCTAACACAAAGGAAGATGGTTGTGGTGATTGAAGATCAATCATCACAGCCACAGGACATCACTGCAGGAGTTCCTCAGGGCAGTGTCCTCGGCCCAACCATCTTCAGCTGCTTCATCAATGACCTTCCCTCCAACATAACGTCAGAAATGGGGATGTTCGCCGATGACTGCACAGTGTTCAGTGCCATTCGTAACTCCTCAGATAATGAAGTAGTCCATGCCCGCATGCAACAAGACCTGGACGACGTTCAGGCTTGGGCTGCTAAGTGGCAGGTAACATTCGCGCCACACAAGTGCCAGGCAATGACTATCTCCAACAAGAGAGAGTGTACCCCCCGCCTCTTGACATTCAACAGCATTACCATCACCGAATCCCCCACCATCAACATCCTGGGGTTACCATTGACCAGAAACTTAACTGGACCAGTCACATAAATACTGTGGCTACAAGAGCAGGTCAGAGGCTGAGTATTCTGCGGCAAGTGTCTCACCTCCTGTCTCCCCAAAGCTTTTCCACCACCTACAAGGCACAAGTCAGGAGTGTGATGGAATACTCTCCACTTGTCTGGATGAGTGCAGCTCCAACAACACCCAAGAAGCTCGACACCATCCAGGACAAAGCAGCCCGCTTGATTGGCACCCCATCCACCACTTTAAACATTCTCTCCCTCCACCACCGGCGCACCGTGGCTGCAGTGTGTACCATCTACAAGATGCACTGCAGCAACTCGCCAAGGCTTCTTCGGCAGCACCTCCCAAACCCACGACCTCTACCACCTAGAAGGACAAGGGCAGCAGGCGCATGGGAACACCATCACCTCCAAGTTCCCCTCCAAGTCACGCACCATCCTGACTTAGAAGTATATTGCTGTGTCAGCTGGTAGCACACTTGCCTCTGAGTCAGAAGGTTATGGGTTCAAGTCCCACTCCAGGGACTTGAGCACATAAATCTAGGCTGACACTCCAGTGCAGTGCTGAGGGAGTGCTTCACTGTCGGAGGTGCCGTCTTCCGGATAAGACGTTAAACCCAGGCCCCGTCTGCCCTCTCAGGTGGACGTAAAAGATCCATTGGCCACTATTTCGAAGAAGAGCAGGGGAGTTCTCCCCGGTGTCCTGGGGCCAATATTTATCCCTCAACCATCATAACAAAAAACGATTATCTGGTCATTCTCACATTGCTGTTTGTGGGAGCTTGCTGTGCGCAAATTGGCTGCCATGTTTCCCACATTACAACAGTGACTACACTACAAAAATACTTCATTGGCTGTAAAGCGCTTTTTGAGATGTCCGGTGGTCGAGAAAGGCGCTATAGAAATGCAACTCTTTATTTCCTTCATCGTCGCTGGGTCAAAATCCTGGAACTCTCTCCCTAACAGCACTGTGGGAGTACCTTCACCACACGGACTGCAACGGTTCAAGAAGGCGGCTGACCACCACCTTCTCAAGGGCAATTAGGGATGGGCAATAAATGCTGGCCTTGCCAGTGACGCCCACATCCCAGGAACAAATTAAAAAAAAATCTCCATCAATGAGTCTCCAACAGACCCAGACACGAGGCGAGGAAAACTCCCAGTGGTGGAGAGCTTTGGGGAACCAGAGGTCCAGAGTCACCTGTTCCTCCCGAGCTCGCTGCACTCCCCACACGTCATGTCACAAATTACTCAGATACTGGAGCACAAAATGTGACTTTCTGAAAGGAATCTCTAATTTTCATTTGAGTGAATTAATACTAACTGCTCCCCCCATCTCCCTGGGGAGCCTGTTCTGTTTATTGACCGCTGTCCTGGTCTTGTTGGACTCAGCCGCTCAATGCATTTGCGAACCGATCTTGCAAGGAAATTTCTTACCAAGAAATATCTGCTGCTGGCACAAGGCTTTTCCAGCTCACTGGCTTTATTGCCATTGTATTGGGTCAGTCTGGCTGTGCCGGGTTATGTAACTCTCACATTATGCTCCTGATTCTAGCAGAGCATCAACCGAACTCTTGACCCAGACACAGGCACGAGTTGTCGTAGATGGACTGTGGCCAACAAGTCATGATGAAGACCCAGTGAAGAGCAAATGTGCTTGTCCTATATGTCACCAAAGCCTGGCGCTAGGCTTTCATAGAATCTGGAACCCTATCACAGAATGATACAGCACAGGAGGAGGCCATTCGGCCCATCGTGCCTGTGCTGGCTCTGTGAAAGAGCTCTCCAATTAGTCCCACTCCCCCCCCGCTCTTTCCCCACAGCCCCGCAAATTTCTCCCCTTCAAGTATTTATCCAATTCCCTTTTGAAAGTTATTATTGAATCTGCTTCCACCGCCCTATCAGGCAGCGCATTCCACATCCGAACCACTCGCTGCGTAAACAAGTTTTTCCTCCTGTCGCCTCTGGTTCTTTTGCCAATCGCCTTAAATCTGTGCCCTCTGGTTATCGACCCTCCTGCCACTGGGAACAGCTTCTCCCTACTTGCTCGATCTATCAGCCGTGGCCTCGCCTGTGAGTCAGAAGGCTGTGGGTTCATAGTCCCACTCCAGAGACTTGAGCACATAAAGCTAGGCCGACACTCCCACTGCAGTACTGAGGGAGCGCTGCACTGTCAGAGGTGCCGTCTTTCGGATGAGATGTTAAACCGAGGCCCCGTCTGCTCTCTCAGGTGGACGTAAAAGATCCCATGGCCACTATTTCGAAGAAGAGCAGGGGAGTTCTCCCCGGTGTCCCGGCCAATATTTATCCCGGTGGTCATGAAAGGCGCTATAGAAATTCTTTCTTTATAAAATCCCTCATAATTTTGAGCACCACATTAAAATCTCCCCTTAACATTCTCTGCTGTAAAGAGGTTTAGAGCGGTTGATCAGCTGGAGAGGAATCCTCACTCCTCAATGCTCATCCTTCCCGTCCAAATCTGCGGCCCCTCCTCTTTCTGGAGGGAAACAGCGGGAACATTCCAGGGGGCTTCAACCTTTATTTTGTATAATTATAAATAGGGCAAATCCAAATCTGAAACAGCTACAAACCACGCTGTCTTTATGACAACAACAACAACTTGTGTTTATACAACGCTTTTAACGTACTAAAACGTCCCAAGGTGCTTCGCCGCAGCATTATCAGACAAAATTTGACACCGAGCCACATAAAGGGAAATTAGGGCAGGTGACCAAAAGCTTGGTCCAAGAGGTCGGTTTTAAGGAGCGTCTTAAAGGAGGAGAGAGAGGCGGAGAGGTTTAGGGAGGGAATTCCAGAGCTCGGGGCCCCAGCAGCTGAAGGCACGGCCGCCAATGGTGGAGCGATTAAAACGGGGATGCTCAAGAGACCAGAATTGGGGGTTTGCAGAGATCTCGGGGGGTTGTGGGGCTGGAGGAGGTTACAGAGATAGGGAGGGGGCGAGGACCGTGGAGGGATTTGAAAACAAGGATGAGAATTTTAAAATCGAGTTGTTAGCGGACCGAGAGCCAATGTAGGTCAGCGAGGTCTTTGTGAACACAAAAGTAAAATACTGCGGATGCTGGAAATTTGAAATAAAAACAGACAATGCTGGAAATACTCAGCGGGTCAGGCAGCATCTGTGGAGAGAGAAACAGAGTTAACGTCTCAGGTCGATGACCCTTCGTCCTGAAACATTAACTCTGTTTCTCTCTCCACGGTTGAGGTCTTTGTGAAGCCTGTTTGTGAAGTTCCCTTTGTTCTGTGTCAAGGATGGTGTATGGCTGGGCCACACACCGGATGTGGTGTCTGCAGGCGGTCAGTCCACTGTTCCTTCAACAGCCAAAGCTAATCTTCTTCTTCGCTGCACTCAGGGAATGCTGCGTTCCCAGGCACAAAGCAGAGAGAAAGGAGCAACAAACCATTCGTCTTTTTTTGATTCATTCTCGGGATGTAGGCGTCGCTGGCAAGACCGGCATTTATTGCCCATCCCTAGTTGCCCTGAAAAGCTGGTGGTGAACCTTCTTCTTGAACAACTGAGTGCCTCACTAGGCTGCTTCAGAGGGCAGTTAATAGACATAGAAACATCGAAGATAGGAGCAGGAGTAGGCCATTCGGCCCCTCAAGCCTGCTCCGCCATTTAATGAGATCATGGCTGATCATCCAAATTCAGTACCCTGTCCCTGCCTTCTCCCCATATCCCTTGATCCCTTTAGCTATAAGAAATATATCCAACTCCTTCTTGAATATATTTAATGTATTGGCCTCAACTGCCTTCTGTGGTAGAGAATTCCACAGGTTTACCACCCTCTGGGTGAAGAAATTCCTCCTCATTTCTGTCCTAAATGGCCTACCCCTTATCCTTAGACTGTGACCCCTGGTTCTGGACTCCCCGACCATTGGGAACATCCTTCCAGCATCTAGTCTGTCTAGTCCTGTCAGAATTTTATAAGTTTCAATGAGATCCCCTCTCATTCTTCTAAACTCCAGTGAGTATAAGCCCAATCGACCCAATCTCTCCTCATACGTCATTCCTGTCATCCCAGGTATCAGCCTGGTGAATCTTCGCTGCACTCCCTTCATGGCAAGAACATCCTTCCTCAGATAAGGCGACCAAAACTGCACACAATACTCAAGGTGCGGTCTCACCAAGGCCCTGTACAACTGCAGCAAGACATCCTTGTTCCTGTACTCGAATCCTCTCGTTACGAAGGCCAACATACCATTTGCCTTCTTAACCGCCTGCTGCACCTGCATGCTTACCTTCAGCGACTGGTGCACAAGGACGCCCAGGTCTCGTTGTGCTTCCCCTTCTCCCAATCTATTGCCGTTCAGATAATAATCTGCCTTCCTGTTTTTGACACCAAAGTGGATAACCTCACATTTTTCCACGTTATATTGCATCTGCAATAGTCAACCACATTGGTGTGGGACTGGCATCACAAATAGGCCCAGACCGGGGGTAAGGACGGCAGGTTTCCTTCCCTAAAGAACATCAGTGAATCAGTTGGGTTTTATTGCAATCTGTCACTTTTACTGACACCAGGGGGGAAAAATTCAGTTGTTTGCACCTCCCGTTGGCGCCTTAAGAGGGCGCTAATGGGGCGCAAACCAACTAGCGCCCGGGCGCGGCGATGTTTGCGCCGCTCGCCAAATTAACTAGACATTTTGCGGCGGCGCTAAACACTACCGCCACGATCTCCTGCGCCGGCAGATCGTGACGTCAGTCGAGCGTGCAACGCCCCAGTAGCGCCCCAGACCGGATATTGAGTGGCGCCCCCTGTCTTACCGCCTGCCGCTAGCAACGACAGGTCGAGGGGAGCGTTTTGCAGTCAGAAAGGGATTGGGGGAGCGCTATTTAAAGGCGATCACTTCCTGCATTTTATTGTTGGTGACATTTTTGCACCACGCATTCTGAGAGAGAGACTTCTGGAGAGATTCAACGCTGTGTGAAGGAGTTTTGGGTACTGAGCAGCACTTTGCAGGTTCATTTTGATTTGCCCTTCCTTGTATCGATTTAGAAGAGACTGTGGGGGCTGCACTCTGAGCTCTTTCCCTGGGCCTCTCCATTGTTCTTTCCAGCAGATTTGATGTACAGGTCTCTCCAGGCCGAGACTCAAGGCTGCAATGAGCAGGATGTGGATGGAGAGCAAGATCAACCCAATCCCCTTTAAGATAAAAACAGAAAATGCTGGAGAAACTCAGCGGGTCAAGCAGCATCTGTGAAGAGAGAAACAGAGTTAACGTTTCAGGTCGATGACCTTTCGTCAGACCTCCCCTTTAAGAACTGGCCGGTGTCAGTGTGTCTGTGTTCCATTGCTGACTGACATCACATGAGCTTCGCCAGCGCTCTGAGGTAGCGCCTCGCTCCCCGACGTTTGCGCCTTACGAGAGGTGTGTAGCGCCTGATTTAGCGCTCAAATCACCTCCAGGGGCGATAGAAGCCAAGTTTGCAGTCGGAGGCGATAATTAGCGCCGGGTGCTAATCTTTGCGCCCGGCCGATATTAGCGCCCCAAGCGGGGCAATACCGAATTTCTCCCCTCAGCTTTTTATTCCCAAATTTTCTAAACTGAAGTCAAATGGGCGTCGGAGGTGAGTGATTGTCTGGCCTCAACTGATTCTGCCAAACAGATTCAGGTCCTTATTGGGTAGCGTGCATTCTGGGTGGGCACTACCCGTGTCCCCGACTGTTTGTTTACATGTTGGTTCTTTAAGTGTCAGCTTGGCTCGGTTGGTCGCACTCTCGCCTCTGAGTCACAAGACTGTGGGTCAGGCCCCAGTCAAGGGCTTGAGCACATAGACTGGGCCGACACTGCACTGAGGGAGTGCTGCACTGTCAGAGGGGCCATCTCACAAGGATCCTGCCTGTCTTTTCATGTAGGTGTAAAAGACCCCATCCCACGGGAAGAAGAGGCTTAGAGGGTTAACTTATGAGGGCAGGTTACACAGACTAGACTTGTATTCCCTCGAGTTTAGAAGATTGAGGGGTAATCTAATTGAGGTCTTTAAAATGATAAAAAGTAATAGGGTGGATAGAGAGAAACTATTTCCTTTGGTGGGGAGTCTAGAACAAGGCAGCATAACCTTGAAATCAGAGCCAGGCCGTTCAGGAGTGAAATCAGGGAGCAGTTCTTCACACAAAGGGTAGTAGAAATCTGGAACTCTCTCCCCCAAAAGGCCGTGGGTGCTGGGGGTCAATTGGAGCTTTCAAAACTGAGATCGAGAGATTTTTGTTGGGTAAGGGGATCGAAGGATATCGCGCAGGCGGGTAAATGGGGTTGAGCTACAGGTCAGCCACAATCTAACTGAATGGCGGAACAGGCTCGAGGGGCCGAATGGCCTCCTCCTGTTCCTGTGTCCCTGAGAAGCTCTGGGGAGTTCTCCCGATGTCCTGGGCCCTCAATCAACTCCACCAACAGCAGATTAACCACTCATTTATCCCTTTGCTGTTGCTGGGAGCTTGCTGTGCACAGATTGGCTGCTGCATTTCCTACAAAAACAACAGTGACCGCGTTTAAAGAGTGCTTGGCTGGAGCGCGTCGGGGTGAGCTGAGGTCGCGGAGCGAGCAGTGTAAAAGCACTCTGCTTTCTTTCACTTTGTCACTTGACATAAGTTCGACCGAGTGAAAGAGGAATTCTCGTGATGTAGTTCCTTTTTTGGTTATGGGGTGTGGAAACTGGAATAACTAGGGGGAGGTGGTGAAGAGAACTCGTTGTGAGGAGACTCGCTTCCAGGACTAGCATCAGATTGATTGCTGTGGTGGGTGTCTTCTCAAACACTCGGTTAAGAACAAGGGTGTTCATGGAGACAATGGCAGACTTTAATGGTCCCCAGTGATCCTTTGGAATTGGCTCACAGCAGTTGGACAGTCTAATAACCGTTTTGCTTTTTTATTACAATTGTTCGGATTCTGTTTCAACTGTGGATAAGAACATAAGATCATAACAATTAGGAGCAGGAGTCGGCCATTCGGCCCCTCGAGTCTGCTCTGCCATTCAATAAGATCATGGCTGATCATCGACCTCAACTCCACTTTCCTGCCCGATCCCCATATCCCTCGATTCCCCAGAGTCCAAAAATCTATCGATCTCAGCCTTGAATATACTCATCGACTGAGCCCCCACAGCCCTCTGGGGCAGAGAATTCCAAAGGTTCACCGCCCTCTGAGTGAAGAAATTTCTCCTCATCTCAGTCCTAAATGGCCGACCCCTTATTCTGAGACTGTGACCCCTGGTTCTAGACTCCCCAGCCAGGGGAAACATCCTCCCTGCATCTACCCTGTCAAGCCCTGTAAGAATTTTGTACGTTTCAATGAGATCACCTCTCATTCTTCTAAACTCTAGAGAATATAGGCCTAGTCTACTCAATCTCTCCTCACAGGACAATCCCCCCATCCCAGGAACCAGTCTGGTGAACCTTCGTTGCACTCCCTCTATGGCAAGTATATCCTTCCTTAGGTAAGGAGACCAAAACTGTCCACAATACTCCCGGTGTGGTCTCACCAGGGCCCTATATAATTGCAGTAAGACGTCTTTACTCTTATACTCAAATCCTCTTGTAATAAAGGCCAATATACCATTTGCTTTCCTAATTGCTTGCTGTACCTGCATGTTAACTTGCTAAGGATAAACAAATTGCAAGCCATAAATAATTAGACAGAAGAACTTGCATTTCTATAGCAGCTTTCGTGACTTCAGGGCCTCCCAAAGTGCTCCACAGCCAATGAAATAGTTTTTTTGCGCACAGCAAGCTCCCACAAACAGCAATGTGATAAAGACCACATGATCTGTTTTAGTGATGTTGGTTGAGGGATAAATATTGGCTCCAAGACACCGGGGAGAACTCCCCTGCTCTTCTTCAAATAGTGCCATGGGATCTTTTACGTCCACCTGAGAGAGCAGACGGGGCCTCAGTTTAACATCCCATCTGAAAGACGGCACCTCTGACAGTGCAGCCCTCCCTCAGCACTGCCCCTCCGACTGTGCAGCACTCCCTCAGTACTGCCCCTCCGACAGTGCGGCGCTCCCTCAGTACTGCCCCTCCGACAGTGCGGCGCTCCCTCAGTACTGCCCCTCCGACAGTACAGCGCACCCTCGGTACTGCACCTCCGACAGTGCAGCGCTCCCTCAGTACTGCCCCTCCGACAGTGCAGCGCTTCCTCGGTACTGCCCCTCCGACAGTGCGGCGCTCCCTCAGTACTGCCCCTCCGACAGTGCGACACTCCCTCAGTACTGCCCCTCCGACAGCGCTGCACTCCCTTAGTACTGCCCCTCCGACAGTGCAGCGCTCCCTCAGTACTGCCCCTCCGACAGTGCAGCGCTCCCTCAGTACTGCCCCTCCGACAGTGCAGCGCTCCCTCAGTACTGCCCCTCCGACAGTGCAGCGCTCCCTCAGTACTGCCCCTCTGACAGTGCGGAGCTCCCTCAGTACTGCCCCTCCGACAGTGCGGCGCTCCCTCAGTACTGCCCCGCGACAGTGCAGCACTCCCTCAGTACTGCCCCTCCGACAGTGCAGCACTCCCTTAGTACTGCCCCTCCGACAGTACGGCGCTCCCTCAGTGCTGCGCTGGGAGATTATGGGCTCAAGTCCCTGAAGTGAGGCTTGATCCCATGACCTGCTAGACTGAGAGGGTGAGAGAGCTACCCACTGACCTGGGCTGACATGGGGAATAGAAGTCTATAATATGCAACGTGAAGACCTCACCTTTGACTTCAGCACAGAAGCATCTCTCCTCCTCACTCTCTTTACCTTGGGAGAGTCGAGTCCCATCCAAAGAAACATCATTACATTTTAAGTGGTTCAAGTTGGACCATTTCACAACACAAACCAGTTTTCTTTCACAATCAGTTTCCATGTGTACATTGTTCTGACAGACGTTGTATTGTAAAGGTGTAGCTGCCATAATTTTCTTCAAAGTACATGGCTTTCAATCTTGATTAGTTACTTAGAATGACATCGAATGTACGGCACAAAAGAGGCCATTCGGCCCCCCTGCTCCGTGCCGGTGTTTCTGCTCCACACCAGCCTCCTCCCACCCTCTTCATCTCACCCCATCACCATATCCTTCTGTTCCTTTCTCCCTCGTGTTTATCCAGCTTCCCCTTAAATGTATCTCTGCGATTCGCCTCAACCACTCCCTGTGGTGGCGAGTTCCACATTCTCACCACTCTCTGGGGAAAGAAGCTTCTCCTGAATTCCCCAGTGGATTTATTAGTGACTATCTTATATTGATGGCCCCTAGTTCTGGTCTCCCCCACAAGTGGAAACATCTTCTCTACGTCTACCCTATCAAACCCTTTCATAATTCTAAAGACGTCGATCAGGTCACCTCTCGGCCTTCCCTATTCTCTGGTTTTTCTCCAGCCACCTTGTTCAAAATATTGGAGATGGGAAAAAAAGGCTGTTTGACCGGGTGGGGTGGTGAGAGGTGAGAGGTCATTGGGTGAAATCTCTAGGAACGGATCCAACCAGAGCAGCTGTTGTCTGCTCACACTCCCCTCCCGTCTAGCGTGCAGCCGTACCTAGCTGGTAGTCTGGTTGATTTAAAGAGTCTAGGAGTGTCAGCCGTGACTCAGTGGGTAGCACTCTTCGCCTCAGATAGGAAGGTCGTGAGTTCAAGTCCCACTCCAAAGTCTTGCAGGCCATAATCTAGGATGACACTCCAGCGCAGTGCTGAGGGAGTGCTGCACTGTCGGAGGGGCAGTACTGAGGGAGTGCTGCACTGTCGGAGGGGCAGTACTGAGGGAGCGCCGCACTGTCGGAGGGGCAGTACTGAGGGAGCGCTGCACTGTCGGAGGGGCAGTACTGAGGGAGCGCTGCACTGTCGGAGGGGCAGTACTGAGGGAGCGCTGCACTGTCAGAGGGGCAGTGCTGAGGGAGCGCTGCACTGTCGGAGGGGCAGTACTGAGGGAGACTGCACTGTCGGAGGGGCAGTGCTGAGGGAGCGCTGCACTGTCGGAGGGGCAGTACTGAGGGAGCGCTGCACTGTCAGAGGGGCAGTACTGAGGGAGCACTGCACTGTCGGAGGGGCAGTACTGAGGGAGCGCTGCACTGTCGGAGGGGCAGTACTGAGGGAGTGCTGCACTGTCGGAGGTGCCGTCTTTTGGATGAGATGTTAAACTGAAGCCCCGTCTGCTCGCTCAGGTGGACGTAAAAGATCCCATGGCCACTATTTTGAAGAAGAGCAGGGGAGTTATCCCCTGTGTCCTG
This sequence comes from Somniosus microcephalus, assembly GCF_052327205.1. Taxonomy (NCBI): domain Eukaryota; kingdom Metazoa; phylum Chordata; class Chondrichthyes; order Squaliformes; family Somniosidae; genus Somniosus; species Somniosus microcephalus. Next base: position 233,763,604 of record NC_140997.1, on the reverse strand, counting down.
GGGCCAATATTTATCCCTCTGCCAACATCACTAAAACAGATCATCTGGTCATTATCACATTGCTGTTTGTGGGAGCTTGCAGTTTACAAGTTGGCTGCTGCATTTCCTACATTATAACAGTGACTACACTTCACAAAGTACACAGTGGTGTTCCCCAGGGGTCGGTACTGGGACCACTGCTTTTCTTGATATATATTAATGACATAGACTTGGGTGTACAGGGCACAATTTCCAAATTTGCAGATGACACAAAACTTGGAAGTATAGTGAACAGTGAGGAGGAGAGTGATAGACTTCAAGAGATCATAGACAGGCTGGTGAAATGGGCGGACACGTGGCAGATGAAATTTAACGCAGAAAAGTGTAAAGTGATACATTTTGGTTGGAAGAACGAGGAGAGGCAATATAAACTAAAGGGTACAATCCTAAAGGGGGCATGAACAGAGAGACCTGGGGGTATATGTGCACAAATCGTTGAAGGTGGCAGGGCAGGTTCATAAATAGAGATATAGAGTACAAAAGCAAGGAAGTTATGATGAACCTTTATAAAACACTGGTTCGGCCCCAACTGGAGTATTGTGTCCAATTCTGGGCACCGCATTTTAGGAAGGATGTGAAGGCTTTAGAGAGGGTGCAGAAAAGATTTACCAGAATGGTTCCAGGGATGAGGGACTTCAGTTACCTGGATAGACTGGAGAAGCTGGGGTTGTGAAGCACCTTGGGACGTTTTACTACGTTAAAGGCGCTATATAAATACAAGATGTTGTTGTTGTTCTCCTTGGAGCAGAGAAGGTTGAGAGGAGATTTGATCGAGGTGTTCAAAATCATGAGGGATCTAGACAGAGTAGATAGAGAGAAACTGTTCCCATTGGCGGAAGGGTTGAGAACCAGAGGACACAGATTTAAGGTGATTAGTAGAAGAACCAAAGGCGACATGAGGAAAAACTTTTTACGCAGCGAGTGGTCATGATCTGGAATGCACTGCCTGAGCGGGTGGTGGAGGCAGATTCAATCACGGCTTTCAAAAGGGAATTGGAGAAGTGCCTGAAGGAATAAAAATTGCAGGGCTACAGGGAAAGGGCGGGGGAGTGGGACTCGCTGAAATGTTCTCGCAGAGAGCCGGCACAGGCTTGACGGGCCGAATGGCCTCCTTCTGTGCTGTAACCATTCTGGGATTCTATGATTGGTTGTAAAGCGCTTTGGTCGTGAAAAGCGCTATAGAAATGAACGTTTTTTCGTTCTTAGTCAACAACCATCATCACTGACTGTTTGAAAGAGAAAGCAAATAGATCTGGCATCCCTTGCACACCAGGGTGTGCAGGCAAACTGGAGCGTGCCTTTTCCCAAGGCACTCAGGACAGGTGGAAGCATCTGTCTACATCACTTTATTGTTTGGACCTGGGTTCACTTGTCAAAGAACAAACCAACAAAGTCAGTAATGAGGTCTTTCCCTTTGAGTTGGCAGGGAAAGTGGGTCTGTCTGGCTAATAACATGTCAATGCCTTTAATCAGAGTTTCTCTCTGCCTCCAGATCATAGAATCATAGAACCATATAAGCTCACAGCACAGAAGGAGGCCATTCGGCCCATCGTGTCTGTGCCAGTCGAAAAAGAGCTCTCCAGCCTAATCCCACTTTCCAGCTCTTGGTCCGTAGCCCTGTGGGTTACGGCACTTCAAGTGCATATCCAAGTGCTTTTTAAATGTGATGAGGGTTTCTGCCTCTACCACCCTTTCAGGCAGTGAGTTCCAGACCCCCACCACCCTCTGGGTGAACAAAGTTCTCCTCAACTCCCCTCTAATCCTCCGACCAATTACTTTAAACCTCTGCCCCCTGGTTATTGACCTCTCTGCTAAGGGAAATAGGTCCTTCCTATCCACTCTATCCAGGCCCCTCATAATTTTATACACCTCAATTAAATCCCCCCTCAGCCTCCTCTGTTCCAAAGGAAACAACCCCAGCCGATCCAATCTCTCCTCATCGCTAAAATTCCCCAGCCCAGGCAACATCCTGGTAAATCGTAAAGGTGCTTTTTTTGCACACTCCAGGGATCAGCCCAGCGAGAGCTGGGCTCGATTTTAACCCTCCCTCTGGCCCAGCCAGAATGCTGCGTTGGAGGGAGGGGGTTAATATTATGCCGAGTCCGCTCAGCGGCCCGTGCTCAATCCGTTGCCCGCCCGGCGCCATTTCACTTTCGCCGACTTTCAAGTCCGCCCGATGGGGGCGGGGTGGAGTTAACTTTAAGTTCAAAGGTCGTGGCTCGGTGAGGTCCTCGGTGCCACGACGTGATCTTAACGTCCAGTCAGGGGGAGGGGCGGGGGGTGGGGCTGCTGTCCCGCGCTGCGCGGGCCATGGCGAGATCAGGGGCGGGGCAGAAGTGTTTCCCCGCACGGAGCCGCTGAGCTTCCCCAACCCCAGCATTCCCACCCCCCACCCACCCCGATCTCCATGGAATAATCCACTTTCCCGGCCGATCTCCATATCCCTTGATTCCCTTAGAGTCCAAAAATCTCTCAGTCTCAGCCTCCTCAATCTGACTCCTCACCTCAGACCTAAACAGCCGACCCCTTATCCTGAGACTCTGCCCCCTGGTTCTCGACTCCCCAGCCCGGGGGAAACAACCTCTCAACATCTACCCTGTCAACCCCCCTCAAAATCTTATACCTTTCAATCTTCTAAACTCCAGACAATACAGGCTCATATCTGGTCATTATCTCATTCCTGTTTGTGGGATCTTGCTGTGCACAAACTGGCTGCACCATTTCCTCCATTACAACAGTGACTACACTTCAGAAGTGCTTCATTGGCTGTGTGGGAGCTATCGCAGCATTCCTAGAGCAGGTGAGAGAACCTTCCCAACTTAGGCAGTCCCTCGGAACCGAGGATGACTTGCTTCCACACTAACAATGAGTTCTCAGGTGACTGATGAGTCCAATGCGGGACCGACAGTCTCTGTCACAGGTGGGGCAGAGCAGTACGGTGTTCCGGTCTGTCACTGTTGGGGTTGTCCATGAGGGTCCTGACGTTCCAGGTCCCGAACTTCATTTTAAAGGGTGGAAGATGCCTGTGCGTGAATTCTTTTAACGTGGGGTGGCCGTTGCACACCAGCTACCACACGGGCTTGACAGAGCAAGGTCTTGGTCCAATGGCAAGGGGACCCAAGACGATTGGAGACCAGGCTCTGCTACAATGGCCTAGCAACATGTATTTTATGGAACTATCGGGCCTGTGGGTATTTTGCATCCCTGTACAAAAGGCCTGGCTTCCATTGAGCAACAATCGAGCTTTTAAACCGGTCTGGGCCTATAGGTGACTCCAGTCCCACACCTAACGTGGTTGACTCTTAACTGCCCTGTGAAGTGGCCGAACGAGACCCTCGGTTTGTATCAAACCCGCTCCCAGCCGTTCAAGAAGAAGGGCCACCCCCACCTTCTCGTGGCAACTAGGAGGTGGGCAATAAGTACCAGCCTTGCCAACGGGGCTGAAGCTAAGAGACACAAGGAGCAACGGGTTTGCCTGGGGTCACAGGTGAAGGGCCGGAAGAGGCCACACACGGCACCTTGGCTGTAACGTGTGTCGCACCGGCACAGATTAATGGATGAAGAGAGTGACGATACGATACCGTCAAAGAGATCGGCTGCCCCAGTAAACACCACAGGTGCACCAAGATTAGATTACCACCTTCGAACTTGTTGTGTATGTAATATGTGTGCTACTTTGAACCTATGGACAGGACTGCACTACTTGTTGGGCGTAGTGATACGCAGTACCACTCCTGGCCATAGGGGTATAAATAGTACTGTGGGTACTGATCTCCCCTCAGTTCCCGCCTGTGGGCATGAAGTAAAGACCTACGTATAGTCCCTACCTCCAACCAGTAAAGACCTGTTTTATTGTTACTGATTAAGTCTGAGTATTAATTACTTGAACAACTCACAGATTTAACACTGGCGACGAGTCTGATTCGGACCCTGCGGCAGTCACTCCACGGCAGCTTCGTCCACAGCCAGGACGTTGCAGAGAGGTTTCCACCCTCTCCACCCCACTGGAAGACATCCTGACCTCGGAGCCTCCATCGGCGACCGTCAGCTTCTTCTCCAGCTTGGTGGTGGGTAAGCCGTTGTCTGAGCCGGGCAGCGACGCGACAGGCAGTCGACCGCGTTGGCCGCACGAACGGGGCTGGGGGAGCTGGAGGAATAGGGCGCGAGAGCCGCTTCGAGCGGGAGGCGTTTCAACAGAGCGATCGCATCTCCTGATAAGAGCCGAGAGCCGCTTCGCGATCCAGCGATCGCATCCGCTGATAAGGGCCGCACTCGGGCGATCGCGGCGAAGATAAGGGCCGCACTCGGGGGCTGAAGGGAGACGGCGTTGGGGGACGGGTGAAGACCGCCAAGCGCGGGAAAACCGCCATTTTGTGGGCGGAGGACGACGGCAAGAGCGGGAAGCCGCCATCTTGGATAGCAGTAAAAAAAAAAAAAAATCTGAGAAATTGCAAATCTACAATGCCTAAACACGGGAATATTAGCACCTTTGATAGTGACCTCGAAGATTGGGCCATATATGTTGAAAGAGTAAAAAATTATTGTAAGGCCAATAAAATTCGTGACCAAGATAAAGCTCTAATATTATTAAATTTAATGGGTGCGAAGACATACGGGCAATTGAAACACCTGTTATCACCAGATGAACCGGCGGATAAGACGTTCGATGAGATTGTTACTGTCCTGAAAGATCATCTAAACCCCACGCCGCTGATGCTAGCGGAACGATTTAAATTTTACGACAGAAGGCAGCTACAGCATGAAAGCAATGCTGATTATTTGCTGGAATTGCGTAAATTAGCGAAATATTGCCAGTTTGGAACGGGACTGACAGAGGCACTTCGAGACAAATTTGTGTGTGGTTTATTTAAACAGGATACACAAAAGCGACTGCTCGAGGAGAATGAGCTGACGCTTGAGAAGGCGGTCACTATGGCAGCAGCATACGAAGCCGCAGCGAGAGGCACGGCAGTAATGCAGCTACGGTCACCGGAGCTCAGTGCACACAAATTGGGTGTGAGTTCTGGCAAATGTTATCGTTGTGGAAAGACAACGCATGATCAGAACCAGTGTTGGTTTAAAAACCAAGAATGTAGAACTTGTGGTAGGCTTGGACATATAGCTAGAGTATGCAGGTCAGCGAAGAAGACCAGCAACAAGAAGTCACCGCAAGGAAAATACGCAAAGGTACACAAGGTGACCGAACAGGAGTCCGATTCAGACGCTAGCAGTAATGAACTGGCTAGCTTAAGAGTACTCAACGCTGGTAAGGGTGCAGACCTCCAGACAATTTGGGTCACTCTTCAGATAGAAGGAGTCCAAGTAAAACTGGAATTGGACACTGGATCGGCATTGACGGTCATAAATAAGAAAGATTACGGAAAGTTATTCCAACATATTCCCCTACAGGATACGGGGATTATATTGGAAACATACACGGGGCAAAGAGTGTACCCCATCGGGAAAATAGAGGTTGCAGTGGTCCACAAGGGCGAAGACAGTCAAATAATGGACTTATATGTGATATCTGAAGGAGGTCCTCCACTACTAGGACGGGAGTGGATTAGGAAAATGAATATGGACTGGCATTTCCTACAAACAATAATGAGTGAGAACTCGGTGAAGATAGTCGGCCCAGACTCTGGAACGGATGATGGTAAGCCCAACTCAGGTGCAAAAGACAAAGTTTCAGCACAGAATTCCACTGAGCAACAACAACATAGTTTAACTGTGGATTCTGAGTCTGGCAAGTCTACTGATGTGCCCATTTCTGAGGGACACCGGGCTCGAACTCAACTCCATTTCAAACTACAACAGCAATTAGAACAAATGCTTCGCCGTTTTGAGCAAGAGTTGAATGCAACGAAAGAGTTCTTTGATATAGAGTTGGAGAATCTGGAAAGACAACAGAAGCAGCTGATGGAGAAAATGGAGCAGGAGCACACAAAACGTCTGATGTCAGAGGAGTTAACGGTCAGCCAACTCCTGCATATGCTGAAGGACAGGACTCTGAAATGGGAAAAACTTGAACATGAACTTCAATATTCAAACGAAAGGGGTTCGGAGCTCTCAAAGGTTATTGGAAGAGCTGAGGTGGCAACACAGACTGAGATGACTGCAACAGAGCAGCCCTTGGATGCCAAAAGTACGCTGACTCACGTCAACGTAGAACAACAGACCGCTGAAACAGCTGCTCCGGTAGAGGGATTGCATAGTCCGATCAATCAATCTCCAAAGGAAGTTGAAGTATTAAAATCACAAATGAGGTCACTAGTAAACGACTTGCTGAAAGCCCAGAAAAAGCTGGATGCAGAGGTACACATGAAGAAGTCTCTTCAGGAAAGATGTCTGGATTTGGAACAAGAGCTGGCTAACGTCCAGCTGGGTATGGAGGAAATAGACGACCCTCTCACTGGTCTAGCTCAGGACGACACCGAATATTACTATGACCTGGTGGACGACACCGAATATTACGATGTCCTGTCCTGCCCAGCTTGTAACTTCGACTCCCAAAGTGCAGAAATCATGGAGGAGCACCAAAAGTCTACGGAACATCGGGAGAAGCTGGCTCTACGACGGAAACAGGAGGAAGAGAAGGAGGAACTGCGCATACAGCTGGCAGCTGTGGCAGCTGACAATGGAGCCCAGAGAGTCTCCAAGAAGCAGAAAAGGAAAAGTCGAAACAGAAGATGACCCATCTGAACCATTATTACCTCTACCAGATCACACACGTGGTCCCTCCGAACGGAGCCAATTCAGTTCGGAAGTTCAAACTGTTAAATCCATGGAAGGACTATTGAATGAGTCACTCCAGCAACGTGAACCGACTCCACCACAGAGATTGAATCTGTGAACTGTTTTCCGCAGAGACTGAATCTGTGATCTGTTTTGACATGAAGTTATCTATGTATCTATGTTATTCTGTTATGTAAACCTGAAGTTATATATGTATATATGTTATTACGTTATGTTAAATGGGGAGATGACTGTAAAGCTAGGAAGGGAGGAATGTTGTGTATGTAATATGTGTGCTACTTTGAACCTATGGACAGGACTGCACTACTTGTTGGGCGTAGTGATACGCAGTACCACTCCTGGCCATAGGGGTATAAATAGTACTGTGGGTACTGATCTCCCCTCAGTTCCCGCCTGTGGGCATGAAGTAAAGACCTACGTATAGTCCCTACCTCCAACCAGTAAAGACCTGTTTTATTGTTACTGATTAAGTCTGAGTATTAATTACTTGAACAACTCACAGATTTAACAGAACTGCCTCCCGCTATCTCACAACTACAGACCATGCTGTTTACATTCATCCATCAGTGTTACTGTGTGCTTATCTGTCCTCATCCCCTGAAGGTGGCAACTCCTGCTGGGTTGCGACTGCACAAGTGCCACTCCGATATCTCGCCATTCTTCATCTCTGAGCCCAGGCGGTGAGTGCCAGATGGCTATTTAACCGTGGGGAGCCTCACAGCCGAGCCCAACCCTGTCCACACCGGACGCGCACTTTTCCAACAGGGGCACCAGCTAGTGGTCAGGACTGGGAGTTTGGTTAGAATGGTTAAAATGATAGAATCCTACAGCACAGGAGGAGGCCATTCAGCCCATCGTGCCTGTGCCGGCTCTTTGAAAGAGCTCTCCAATTAGTCCCACTCCCCCTGCTCGTTCCCCAGAGCCCTGCAAATTTTCCCCTTCAAGTATTTATCCAATTCCCTTTTGAAAGTTACTATTGAATCTGCTTCCACCGCCCTTTCAGGCAGCGCGTTCCAGATCACAACAACTCGCTGCATAAAAACATTCTCCTCATCTCCTCTCTGGTTCTTTTGCCAATTATCTTCAATCTGTGTCCTCTGGTTACCGACCCTCCTGCCACTGGAAACAGTTTCTCCTTATTTACTCCATCAAAACCCCTCATGATTTTGAACAACTCTATGAAATCTCCTCTTAACCTTCTCTGCTCCAAGGAGAACAATCCCAGCTTCTCCAGTCTCTCCACACTGAAGTCCCTCATCCCTGGGACTATTCTCATAAAATTGTTTTCTTACTTTTAAAAAGAAATTCTGTTCTGGTCAAGCTGAGGGATAATAGTACCAGGGAATGGAATGGAAATGCAGTTCTGCAGTAAGGTCGCCTGGGTGAAGTCGGTACGATGTGAAGGTTGTTGCTGTTTCCATAGCAACCCTGAGGGAACAGTGTGAAGCTGTGGAAGGATTGGCGGGTTGACTAACAGTCTGACAAGCCGCAACGTGAATTCTCCTTCCATGGGCGTGACCACCTTTATACCCACCGGTGAGGGGGTGGGGGTTTAGTCCTATACGGGGGGTTTATGGGCTCCCACGACCCATAACATGAGGGGCGACCACCCACACCCACCAGATTGAGGCGGGGTCACCAGACACGAGGATCCCACTGGACGTCGACCCGGAATTCCAAGCGGGAGCTCTGGGCTCCACTCGCCAGAACTGTCCGGAGTTGTGTTCGGACCTGGCACTATCTCAACTCCGAGGCAGGAATGCTACCAGTGAGACAATGACTCGCTCCCTTGAGCATGTGATAACATAAGTATCGTGTTCAACATCAGTAAGGCAGTTATAGTGTCAGCCATGACTCAGTGTGTAGCTCTCTCTCTCACCTCTGAGTCAGAAGCATGAGGTTTCAGAGTCCAACTGCAGGGACTTGAGGACAAAGTCTAGGCCAACACTCCCAGTGCAGTATGAGGGAGCGCCGCACTGTCGGAAAGGCAGTACTGAGGGAGCGCCACACTGTCAGAGGGGCAGCACTGAGGGAGCGCCGCACTGTCGGAGGGGCAGTACTGAGGGAGCACTGCACTGTCGGAGGGGCAGTACTGAGGGAGCGCCGCACTGTCGAAGGGGCAGTACTGAGGGAGCGCCGCACTGTCAGAGGGGCAGTACTGAGGGAGCGCCGCACTGTCGGAGGGGCAGTACTGAGGGAGCGCTGCACTGTCGGAGGGGCAGTACTGAGGGAGCGCCACACTGTCGGAGGGGCAGTACTGAAGGAGCGCCGCACTGTCGGAGGGGCAGTACTGAGAGAGCGCTGCACTGTCGGAGGGGCAGGACTGAGGGAATGCTGCACTGTCGGAGGAGCAGTACTGAGGGAGCGTTGCACAGTCAGAGGGGCAGTGCAAAGGGAGTGCTGCACTGTTGGAGGGGCAGGACTGAGGGAGCGCTGCACTGTCAGAGGGGCAGTGCTGAGGGAGCACTGCACTGTTGGAGGGGCAGTACTGAGGGAGCGCCGCACTGTTGGAGGGGGAGTACTGAGGGAGCGCTGCACTGTCGGAGAGTCAGTACTGAGGGAGCGCCGCACTGTCGGAGTGGCGGTGCTGAGGGAGTGCTACACTGTCGGAGGGGCAGTACTGAGGGAGCGCCGCAGTGTCGGAGCTGCATGGGAACACTGTCAACTCCATGTCTCACACACACCCCACTGATTTGGACATATACGGGAGCACCTTCACCACTTGGACTGCAGCGGTTAATTGCGTAGGCCGAGAAGTTATCCACCAGGAGTGCTGCACTCCAATGCTGGACCAGCTGCAAAGATTTTCCTGGTTATAGACTGGTTACTGAGGTCTCGCTTTGTCTAGCTGACCTGCCCCCACTCTTATTCTGAGTTTGTGTGTTCGGCCCTTACCCCAGCTGTTGCTCCATCACCTGGTACTGACGTTTACTGACTGAGATTTAAAGCGATCCTTTGATAATGGGAAAGAAAAATAAAGAGGGACTCGGTGAATATACTGTGAGCTTTCGTGCCCTTCGAGGTGAAAGTATCAGTATAAGGAACAGAACATTTTCTCATTTCAGGAACCCAATGCCAGCATCAAACACTCACAGGGCAGGTTCGGCACGGGTTAGATACAGAGTAAAGCTCCCTCTACACTGTCCCCATCAAACACTCACAGGGCAGGTACAGCACGGGACAGATACAGAGTAAAGCTCCCTCTACACTGTCCCATCAAACACTCCCAGGGCAGGCACAGCACGGGTTAGATACAGATTAAAGCTCCCTCTACACTGTCCCATCAAACACTCCCAGGGCAGGTACAGCATGGGTTAGATACAGAGTAAAGCTCCCTCTACACTGTCCCATCAAACACTCCCAGGGCAGGTACAGCACGGGTTAGATACAGAGTAAAGCTCCCTCTACACTCTCCCATCAAACGCTCCCCGAGCAGGTACAGCACGGGTTAGATACAGAGTGATGGGTCTTCAATAACCACAAAACTAGAAGTTATAGACTTAAACAAGTTGGCTTTTAATCACTAAGATCAGAGCTAACATCTCAACACGCCGACTGGTTCACAGGAATGAGTCATACAGATCCTGGGATCTTTATGCAAGAGAAGTCAGGGGCGGAGCCAAGACCTGGAACCTCCCAGGTTAGTCGGGAAAGAGGAAGTGAAACTATACACAGCGGGGGAGGGTAATATACATGAGTGCAAAACGAATACAGGATCAAGACAAACAGATTTCATTACATTCACCCCTTCTATAGATTTAGTCCATCGGGGTGATGTTTCTTAAAAGTTGGTATAAGTGAGTCTGTCAGGAGGTTTTGCAGTTCTCAGTGATCGGCGCAAGGCCGGTTGGGGTGCCTCTGGTGGAGTGGATTCTGGTTCCTCCGCTGTCCGGGCCTCCGCAGTGTCTTCCAGGTTATCTGCAGTGTCCTCCAGGTTAAAGTTGGGTATTGATACCTCTGAGCGTCCTGTCTCTTTGTAGTGTAGGTCTTCATCGGGTAGTCTCCCATCGTTCTCTCCGCTCCCCGAGGGAGCGAGGTCTTTTATGGAAACAGTGCCCTCTCGCCCGTCAGAGTATTCGATATAGGCGTACTGAGGGTTTGCATGGAGGAGCTGTACCTTTTCCACAAGGGGGTCCGTTTTATGGCCTCTCACGTGCTTCCGCAATAGTACTGTCCCCGGAGACGTCAGCCACGCGGGTAGAGATATGCCCGAGGTGGATTTCCAGGGGAAAACGAACATCTTTTCGTGAGGGGTAGCGTTAGTGGCAGTACATAACAGAGACCTTATGGAGTGGAGCACGTCTGGGAGGACTTCCTGCCAGCGGGAGGTCGGAAGGCCTTTTGACTTTAAGGCTAACGTGACAGCCTTCCAAACAGTAGCATTCTCCCTTTCCACTTGCCCATTACCCCGGGGGTTGTAGCTAGTGGTTCTGCTAGTGGCTATCCCCTTCGAGAGCAAGAACTGGCGCAGCTCGTCACTCATGAATGACGTCCCCCTATCGCTGTGTATGTAGTTCGGCATGCCAAACATGCAGAATAGATTACAGAGACACTTGATGACCGTGGCACTGGTCATGTCTGGGCAGGGAATGGCGAAGGGGAAGCGGGAATATTCATCAATGATATTGAGGAAGTATACGTTACGGTCGGCAGAGGGAAGGGGTCCCTTGAAGTCCAGACTTAGGCGCTCGAATGGCCATGTGGCTTTGATAAGGTGTGCATGGTCAGGCCTGTAGAAACGAGGCTTGCATTCTGCACAGATGCGGCAGGCTCTGGTCATTGCCCTGACCTCCTCGATGGAGTGGGGCAGATTGCGAGACTTTATAAAATGGTATAGTCGGGTGACCCCTGGGTGACAGAGGTCGTTGTGGAGACCCTGTAATTTGTCCGTATGAATGCTGGCACACATTCCCCGCGATAGGGCGTCTGGGGGTTCATTAAGGGCTCCCGGCCTGTACATAATATCATAGTCGAACGTGGATAGTTCAATCCTCCACCTGAGTATTTTGTCATTCTTGATTTTCCCCCTTCGTTTGTTATTAAACATGAAAGCCACCGACCGCTGGTCGGTGAGCAGGGTGAAACGTTTGCCGGCTAGGTAGTGTCTCCAGTGCCGCACTGCCTCCACTATAGCCTGTGCCTCCTTCTCGACAGAAGAGTGCCTGATTTCAGGTCCCTGAAGGGTTCGGGAGAAGAAGGCCACAGGTCTCCCAGCCTGATTGAGGGTCGCAGCTAAGGCAAAGTCTGACGCATCGCTTTCGACTTGAAAGGGAATGCATTCGTCCACTGCACACACTGCAGCCCTTTCAATGTCCTGTTTAATACTGGTGAAAGCCTCCTGAGCTTCAGCTGATAGTAGGAAGGACGTCGATTTAATGAGGGGTCGGGCCTTATCAGAGTAGAAATATAGAAACATAGAGATAGGAACAGGAGTAGGCCATTCGGCCCTTCGAGCCTGCTCCGCCATTCAATGAGATCATGGCTGATCTTCGTCTGAGATCTTAGCTGATCTTACCAGTTCAGTACCCCGTCCCCGCCTTTTCTCCGTAACCCTTAATCCCCTTAGCCTTCAGAAATATATCCAATTCTCTCTTGAAAATATTTATTGAATTAGCCTTCACAGCCCTCTGTGGCAGGGAATTCCACAGGCTCACCACTCTTTGAGTGAAGAAATTCTTCCTCATCTCTGTTTTAAATGATTTGCCCGCTATTTTTAGACTGTGGCCCCTGGTTCTGTGCTCCCCTGCCATTGGAAACATTCTCTCTGAATTCAGCCTGTCCAGGCCTGCCATAATTTTATATGTTTCGATGAGATCCCCTCTCAATCTTCTAAACTCCAGTGAGTACAAGCCCAAACTATTCAATCTCTCCTCGTAGGTCATTCCCGCCATTCCAGGTATCAGCCTGGTGAATCGCCGCTGCACTCTTTCCATGGCAAGAACATCCTTCCGCAGATGGGGCGACCAAAACTGTACACAATACTCCAGATGCGGTCTCACCAGCACCTTGTACAGCTGTAGTAAGGTATCCCTATTCCTATACTCGAACCCCCTTGATATGAAGGCCAACATACCATTTGCCTTCTTAATCGCCTGTTGCACCTGCATGCTCTCCTTCAGTGACTGGTGCACAAGAACACCCAGGTCCCTCTGCACTTCCCCATCTCCCAATCTATTGCCATTTAGATAATAATCTACCCTCCTGTTTTTACCCCCAAAGTGGATAACCTCGCATTTATCCACATTATAGTGCATCTGCCACGTATCCGCCCATTCCCCCAACCTGTCCAAATCGCACTGTAGCCTCCTGACATCCTCATCAGAGCCCACCCCTCCTCCTAGTTTAGTGTCGTCAGCGAATTTGGAAATATTGCATCCAATTCCCTGATCCAGATCATTTATATATATTGTGAACAGCTGGGGTCCCAGGACAGATCCTTGCGGCACCCCGCTGGTCACTGCCTGCCACTCCGAAAACGAGCCGTTTATTCCAACTCTCTGTTTTCTATCCGCCAGCCAGTTCTCTATCCACGTTAATACTTTGCCCCCAATTCCATGAGCCTTAATTTTGCATGATAATCTTTTGTGTGGAACCTTATCGAAGGCTTTCTGGAAGTCAAGGTACACCACATCCACTGGCTCTCCCCCATCTATTTTACCAGTTACTTCCTCAAAAAATTCCAGCAGATTAGTCAAACACGATTTACCCTTTGTAAATCCATGTTGACTCTGTCCGATCCTTTCCCCATTTGTCAAGTGCTCCGCTATTTTATCCTTAATAATGGACTCTAGCATTTTGCCCACAACCGATGTAAGGCTTACTGGTCTATAATTCCCTGCTTTCTCTCTACCCCCCTTTTTAAATATTGGGGTAACATTAGCTACCCTCCAATCCACGGGTACTGTTCCCGAGTCAATGGAGTTCCGGAAGATGATCCTTAGAGCATCTGCTATCTCCAGGGCCACCTCCTTAAGTACCCTAGGATGTAGTTTATCAGGCCCCGGGGATTTGTCGGCCTTCAGTCCCCTCAACTTACCCAACACCATATCCCTAGAGATACTAATTTCTGTCAGCTCCTCCCTCTCATTAGTCCCTATGTTTGCCGATATTCCTGGGAGGTTATTTGTGTCCTCCTTTGTGAATACAGAACCAAAGTATGAGTTTAATTGGTCTGCCATTTCCTTATTCTCCATTATATATTCTCCCGAATCGGACTGCAAGGGACCGACTTGGGATTTAACCAGTCTTTTCCTCCTGATATACCGATAAAAGCTTTTGCAGTCTGTCTTTATGTTTGCTGCAAGTTTACTCTCGTATTCTATTTTTCCCTTCCTGATTAATCCCTTTGTCCTCTTTTGCTGTATCCTGTACTGCCCCCAATCTTCCGGTCTGGTGCTTTTTTTTGCCAGTTGATATGCCCTTTTTTTTGATTTTATGCTGTCCCTAATTTCCCTCGTTATCCACGGTTGAGCCACCTTTTTAGGTTTATTTTTATGCCAAACCGGTATAAACATGTTCTGGAATTCTTCCATTCTATCTTTGAATGCTTGCCATTGTCTCTCCACTGTCAATCCCCCCAGAAACACCACCCAATCAATCTTACCCAATTCCTGTCTCATACCCTCGTAATTCCCTTTATTTAAGTTCTGGACCTTAGTCTCTGATTCAATTTCCTCACTCTCCATCTCGACTGAGAGCTCGATCATATTATGATCGCTCTGACCCAAGGGGCCTCATACAAGAAGATTGTTGATAAGTCCCTTCTCATTGCACAATACCCAGTCTAAAATGGCCTGATCTCGAGTCGGCTCCTCGACATATTGGTCCAGATAACCGTCCCGAAAACATTCCAGGAATTCCTCCTCCTCAGAATTTTTACTAATTTGGGTAGTCCAATCAATATGTAAATTAAAGTCACCCATGATGACAGCTGTGCTCTTATCGCACGCTTCTCTAATTTCCCTTTTTATGCCTTCCCTCACCTCCATATTACTATTTGGAGGCCTATATATCACACCCACTAACGTTTTCCTCCCCTTGCTATTTCTCATTTCTACCCATACAGATTCCGTTTCATCCGAGTTAATATCCTTCCTTTCCATTGCATTAATCCCCTCCTTTACCAGCAATGCTACCCCACCTCCCCTACCTTTTTGCCGATCCTTCCTAAATATTGTATATCCCTGGATGTTAAGTTCCCAGCCTTGCCCACCCTGCAGCCACGTTTCTGTAATCCCAATCAAATCATACTTGTTTACCTCTATTTCCACAACTAATTCATCCACCTTGTTCCTAATGCTTCTAGCATTAAGATACAAAGCCTTCAGGCTTGCTTTTTTCACACTCTCATTATGAATTAGTTTGGCCCTTTGTGTTTCTCTCCTTTGCTTATTGCTTCTCACCTTTCTACCATCTATTTCTGACTTCATATGACTTCCCTCTTTTCCACTATCTAGGTTCCCATCCCCCTGCCAAATTAGTTTAAATCCTCCCGAACCGCCCTAGAAAATATTACCCCGAGGACATCGGCTCCCTCACAGTTCAGGTGTAGACCGTCCCCTTGGTACAGGTCACTCCTCCCCAAGAACTGGTTCCAATGCCTCAAGAATTTAAATCCCTCTCCCTTGCACCACTGCTCAAGCCACGTATTTAGCTTATCTATCTTACTCTCTCTAAACTTATTAGCTCGTGGCACTGGTAGCAATCCAGAGATTACTACCTTTGAGGTCCTACTTTTCAATTTAGCTCCTAACTCCCTAAATTCAGCTTGTAGGACCTCCTCCCTCTTTTTACCTACATCGTTGGTACCTACATGTACCACGACAACTGGCTGATCCCCCTCCCCCTTCAGAATGCTCTGCACCCGCTCCGAGACATCCTTGACCCTTGCACCAGGGAGGCAACATACCATCTTGGAGTCTCGGTCTCGGCCACAGAAACTCCTATCTATTGGGCACCCATTGGGCATAATACGAAAAAAATCCCAGGCACCTTTTTAAGGCTTTGGGATTGTGTGGCAGGGGCAGTTCCTTTAGGGGGCGTAATCGGTCAGGGTCCGGTCCAATTACCCCATCTTCCACCACACAGCCGAGGATACAGAGACGGGTTGTGTTGAAGACACATTTGTCTTCGTTGTAGGTTAGATTCAGCTTTAGGGCAGTTTTTAAAAATCTCGCAAGATTTAGATCGTGGTCTTGCTGGTTGTGCCCGCAGATAGTGACATTGTCCAGATAGGGGTAGGTAGCTTGTAGTTTATTCTCGTCAACCATGCGGTCCATCTCACGTTGGAAGACCGAGGCCCCATTTGTTACTCCGAAGGGCACTCTGAGAAAATGGTAGAGGCGCCCGTTCGCCTCGAAGGTGGTGTATGGGCGGTCCTCCGTTCTAATGGGGAGCTGGTGATACGCGGATTTGAGGTCGATAGTCGAGAAGACTCGGTATTGCGCAATCTGGTTGACCATTTCTGATATGCGGGGTAAAGGGTAGGCGTCCAGCTGGGTATAAATATTAACAGTCTGGCTGTAGTCAATTACCATCCGTTTCTTTTCGCTATTTTTAACTATGACTACTTGGGCACGCCACGGGCTGGCACTGCATTCAATAATGCCTTCCCGCAGGAGTCTGTCCACTTCCGCCTTGATAAAGTGTCTGTCTTCCAGACTGTACCGTCTACTTTTGGTCGCTATGGGCCTACAGTTCGGAGCGAGATTAGCGAATAAAGAGGGCGGGCTGATTTTTAAGGTTGATAGGCCACAGACTGTGAGTGGCGGCTGGGACCCGCCATATGCTAGCGTGACACTTTCGTGGTGGCACTGGAAGTCCAGGCCCAAGATTACATTAACACAGAGTTCTGGCATCACGAGGAGTTTTAAATCCTTGTAGTCCGTGCCTTTTACAGTCAGTGTTACCACACAGTAGCCCAAAATGTCCAAAGTGTGGGGCTTAGCAGCCATAGCAATTCTGCTCCGTGTAGGGGTTACCGTTAATGAGTGTCGCCGTACCAGGCTAGGGTGGATAAAACTCTCGGTACTCCCACAGTCAATTAAACATTTCGTTAAATTCCCGTTTACCTGTATGTCCATCATGGATTTTGTCAACGGGTGTGGCCTGGATTGATCCACCGTGATCGAAGCCACTGTTGGGCCCTGGGCGGCCGTTGAGTCGGGAAAAGATGGCGGATCCCAAGATGGCGGCCCGCACGGCACGCACGAGGCGGTGACGGAGTTGGAAATCGGATTCCCCCTGCAGACTTTGCTAAAATGCCCCTTTTTCTTACATTTGAAGCATGTTGTGTCCTTCGCTGGGCATCATTGTCTGGGGTGCTTGGCCTGGCCGCAGAAGTAGCATTTCGGGCTTCGAGACATTGCCGTTGTAGTAGGACTCCTGGGTGAACTTCTGTGTGGGGACTCCGGCGGCGTAGAGCTGGTCTGAGACCTGGATGGGGAAGATGGCTGATTCCAAGATGTCGGCCCCCTCGGCGCGCACGAGGCGGTGAGGGCCGCATGGCCGGAAGAATAAGAGTCAGAGTTTTTCTGGGCCACGTCCAGCGATCGCGCAGTGGCCACTGCCTTTCTTAAGTCCAGGACCTCCTTCTCCAGCAGTCTCTGCCGGATATAATTCGATTTGAGGCCCGTGATGAAGGAATCGCAGACCAATTCGTCAGAGTACGCATTGGCCGTCACGGCCTTGCAGTTACAGTCCCGGACCAGGTCCTTTAGGCCCTGTAAGAAATCGTCCATTGATTCCTCTGGTCGCTGCCTGCGTGTAGCCAGCAGATGTCTGGTGTACACTTCGTTTACTGGCCTCTGGTATTGGGCCTTCAGGATAGTGATGGCCTCCGTGTAAGAGGTGGCGTCCCGGATGAACGAATAAATCCGATGACTTACGCGAGTAGTCAGTAGACTCAGTTTATCTACCTCGCTAGCGGATGAGGCCCCCGCGAAGAGTTCGAAGCATTTGAGCCAGTGTCCAAATTGATTTGATGCTTCAGCAGAATGTGGATCCAAGTCCAGACGCTCTGGTTTTAGGAGTCGATCCATCCTAGTATTCTTTAGTGATTAAAATTGATGGGTCTTCAATAACCACAAAACTAGAAGTTATAGACTTAAACAAGTTGGCTTTTAATCACTAAGATCAGAGCTAACATCTCAACATGCCGACTGGTTCACAGGAATGAGTCATACAGATCCTGGGATCTTTATGTAAGAGAAGTCAGGGGCGGAGCCAAGAGCCAAGACCTGGAACCTCCCAGGATAGTTGGGAAAGAGGAAGTGAAACTATACACAGTGGGGGAGGGTAATATACATGAGTGCAAAACGAATACAGGATCAAGACAAACAGATTTCATTACACAGAGCAAAGCTCCCTCTACACTGTCCCATCAAACACTCCCAGGGCAGGTACAGCACGGGTTAGATACAGAGTAAAGCTCTCTCTACACTGTCCCATCAAACACTGCCAGGGCAGGTACAGCATGGGTTAGATACAGAGTAAAGCTCCCTCTACACTGTCCCATCAAACACTCCCAGGGCAGGTACAGCACGGGTTAGATACAGAGTAAAGCTCCCTCTACACTGTCCCATCAAACACTCCCAGGGCAGGTACAGCACGGGTTAGATACAGAGTAAAACCCCCTCTACACTGCCCCATCAAATACTCCCAGGGCAGGTACAGCATGGGTTAGATACAGAGTAAAGCTCCCTCTACACTGTCCCATCAAACACTCCCAGGGCAGGTACAGCATGGGTTAGATACAGAGTAAAGCTCCCTCTGCACTGTCCCATCAAGCACTCACAGGGCAGGTACAGCACGGGTTAGATACAGAGTAAAGCTCCCTCTACACTGTCCCATCAAACACTCCCAGGGCAGGTACAGCACGGGTTAGATACAGAGTAAAGCTCCCTCTACACTGTCCCCATCAAACACTCCCAGGGCAGGTACAGCACGGGTTAGATACAGAGTAAAGCTCCCTCTACACAGTACCATCAAACACTCCCAGGGCAGGTACAGCACGGGTTACATACAGAGTAAAGCTCCCTCTACACAGTCCCATCAAACACTCCCAGGGCAGGGACAGCACGGGTTAGATACAGAGTAAGGCTCCCTCTACACTGTCCCATCAAACACTCCCAGGGCAGGTACAGCACAGGTTAGATACAGAGTAAAGCTCCGTCTAAACTGTCCCATCAAACACTCCCGGGGCAGGTACAGCACGGGGTAGATACAGAGTAAAGCTATCTCTACACTGTCCCGTCAAACACTCCCAGGGCAGGTACAGCACGGGACAGATACAGAGTAAAGCTCCCTCTACACTGTCCCATCAAACACTCCCAGGGCAGGTACAGCATGGGTTAGATACAAAGTAAAGCTCCCTCTACACTGTCCCATCAAACACTCCCAGGGCAGGTACAGCATGGGTTAGATACAGAGTAAAGCTCCCTCTACACTGTCCCATCAAACACTCCCAGGGCAGGCACAGCATGGGTTAGATAAAAAGTAAAGCTCCCTCTACACTGTCCCATCAAACACTCACAGGGCAGGTACAGCACGGGACAAATACAGAGTAAAGCTCCCTCTACACTGTCCAATCAAGTACTCCCAGCGCAGGTACAGCATGGGTTATATAGAAACTAAAGCTCCCTCTACATTGTCCCATCAAACACTCCCAGGGCAGGACAGCACAGGATAGAGACAGAGCAAAGCTCCCTCGGCACTTTCCCATCAAACACTCCCAGGGCAGGTACAGAACGGGTTAGATACAGAGTAAAGCTCCCTCTACACTGTCCTATCAAACACTCCCAGGGCAGGTACAGCACGGGTCAGATACAGAGTAAAGCTCCCTCTACACAGTCCCATCAAACATTCCCAGGGCAGGTACAGCATGGGTTAGATACAGAGTAAAGCTCCCTCTACACTGTCCCATCAAACACTCCCAGGGCAGGGACAGCGCAGGTTAGATACAGAGTAAAGCTCTCTCTACACTGTCCCATCAAACACTCCCAGAGCAGGTATAGCACGGGTTGGATACAGAGTAAAGCTCCCTCTGCACTGTCCCATCAAACACTCCCAGGGCAGCTACAGCACGGGTTAGATACAGAGTAAAGGTACCTCTGCACTGTCCCATCAAAAACTCCCAGGGCAGGTACAGCACGGGTTAGATAAAGAGTAAAACTCCCTCTACACTGTCCAATCAAATACTCCCAGCGCATGTACAGCATGGGTTATATACAAAGTAAAGCTCCTGCTACACTGTCCCATCAAACACTCCCAGGGCAGGACAGCATGGGATAGATACAGAGCAAAGCTCCCTCGACACTTTCCCATCAAACACTCCCAGGGCAGGTACAGCACGGGTTAGATACAGAGTAAAGCTCCCTCTACACTGTCCCATCAAACACTCCCAGGGCAGGTACAGCACGGGTTAGATACAGAGTAAAGCTCCCTCTACACTGTACCATTAAACACTCCCAGGGCAGGTACAGCACGGGATAGAAACAGAGTAAAGCTCCCTCTACACTGTCCCATCAAACACTCCCAGGGCAGGTACAGCATGGGATGGATACAGAGTAAAGCTCCCTGTACACTGCACCATCAAACACTCCCAGGGCTGGTCGAGCATGGGTTAGCTAGAGAGTAAAGCTCCCTCTCCGCTGTCACATCAAACACTCCCAGGGCAGGTACAGCACGGGATAGATACAGAGTAAAGCTCCCTCTACACTGTCCCATCACACATTCCCAGGGCAGGTACAGCATGGGTTAGTTACAGAGTAAAGCTCACTCTACACTGTCCCATCAAACACTCGAAGGGCAGGTACAGCACGGGTTAGATACAGAGTAAAGCTCCCTCACCACTGTCCCATCAAACACTCCCAGAGCAGGTAAAGCATGGGTTAGATACAGAGTAAAGCTCCCTCTGCACTGTCCCATCAAACACTCCCAGGGCAGGTGCAGCACTGGTCAGATGCAGAGTAAAGCTCACTCTATACTATCCAATCATACACTCCCAGGGCAGGTACAGCACGGGTTAGATACAGAGTAAAGCTCCCTCTACACTGTCCCATCAAACACTCCCAGGGCAGGTACAGCATGGGTTAGATACAGAGTAAAGCTCCCTGTACACAGTCCCATCAAACACTCCCAGGGCAGGTACAGCACGGGTTAGATACAGAGTAAAGCTCCCTCTACACTGTCCCATCAAACACTCCCAGGGCAGGTACAGCATGGGTTAGAAACAGAGTAAAGCTCCCTCTACACTGTCCCATCAAACACTCCCAGGGCAGGTACAGCACGGGTTAGATACAGAGTAAAGCTCCCTCTACGCTTTCCCATTAAACACTCCCAGGGCAGGTACAGCACAGGTTAGATACAGAGTAAAGCTCCCTCTACGCTGTCCCATCAAAAACTCCCAGGGCAGGTACAGCACGGGTTAGGTACAGAGTAAAGCTCGCTCTACACTGTCCCCTCAAACACTCCCAGGGCAGGTACAGCATGGGTTAGATACAGAGCAATGCTCTCTCTACACTGTCCCATCGAACACTCCCAGGGCAGGTACAGTACGGGTTAGATACAGAGTAAAGCTCCCTCTACACTGTCCCATCAAACACTCCCAGGGCAGGTACAGCATGGGTTAGATACAGAGTAAAGCTCCCTCTGCACTGTCCCATCAAGCACTCACAGGGCAGGTACAGCACGGGCTAGATACAGGGTAAAGCTCCCTCTACACTGTCCCATCAAACACTCCCAGGGCAGGTACAGCACGGGTTAGATACAGAGTAAAGCTCCCTCTACACTGTCCCCATCAAACACTCCCAGGGCAGGTACAGCACGGGTTAGATACAGAGTAAAGCTCCCTTTTCACTGCCCCCATCAAACACTCCCAGGGCAGGTACAGCACGGGTTAGATACAGAGTAAAGCTCCCTCTACACTGTCCCATCACACACTCCCAGGGCAGGTACAGCACGGGTTAGATACAGAGTAAAGCTCCCTCTACACAGTACCATCAAACACTCCCAGGGCAGGTACAGCACGGGTTAGATACAGAGTAAAGCTCCCTCTACACAGTCCCATCAAACACTCCCAGGGCAGGGACAGCACGGGTTAGATACAGAGCAAAGCTCCCTCTACACTGTCCCATCAAACACTCCCAGGGCAGGTACAGCATAGGTTAGATACAGATTAAAGCTCCTTCTACACTGTCCCATCAAACAATCCCAGAGCAGGTACAGCACGGGTTAGATACAGAGTAAAGCTCCCTCTACACTGTCCCATCAAAAACTCCCAGGGCAGGTACAGCACAGGACAGATACAGAGTAAAGCTCCCTCTACACTGTCCCATCAAACACTCCCAGGGCAGGTACAGCATGGGTTAGATACAAAGTAAAGCTCCCTCTACACTGTCCCCTCAAACACTCCCAGGGCAGGTACAGCATGGGTTAGATACAGAGTAAAGCTCCCTCTACACTGTCCCATCAAACACTCCCAGGGCAGGCACAGCATGGGTTAGATAAAAAGTAAAGCTCCCTCTACACTGTCCCATCAAACACTCACAGGGCAGGCGCAGCACGGGACAGATACAGAGTAAAGCACCCTCTACACTGTCCCATCAAACACTCCCAGGGCAGGTACAGCACGGGTTAGATACAGAGTAAAGCTAACTCTACACTGTCCCATCAAGTACTCCCAGCGCAGGTTCAGCATGGGTTATATAGAAACTAAAGCTCCCTCTTCATTGTCCCATCAAACACTCCCAGGGCAGGACAGCAGAGGATAGAGACAGAGCAAAGCTCCCTCGGCACTTTCCCATCAAACACTCCCAGGGCAGGTACAGAACGGGTTAGATACAGAGTAAAGCTCCCTCTACACTGTCCTATCAAACACTCCCAGGGCAGGTACAGCACGGGTCAGATACAGAGTAAAGCTCCCTCTACACAGTCCCATCAAACATTCCCAGGGCAGGTACAGCACGGGTTAGATACAGAGTAAAGCTCCCTCTACACTGTCCCATCAAACACTCCAAGGGCAGGTACAGCACGGGTTAGATACAGAGAAAAGCTCCCTCCGCACTTTCCCATCAAACACTCGAAGGGCAGGTACAGCACGGGTTAGATACAGAGTAAAGCTCCCTCACCACTGTCCCATCAAACACTCCCAGAGCAGGTAAAGCATGGGTTAGATACAGAGTAAAGCTCCCTCTGCACTGTCCCATCAAACACTCCCAGGGCAGGTACAGCACTGGTTAGATGCAGAGTAAAGCTCACTCTATACTATCCAATCAAACACTCCCAGGGCAGGTACAGCACGGGTTAGATACAGAGTAAAGCTCCCTCTACACTGTCCCATCAAACACTCCCAGGGCAGGTACAGCATGGATTAGATACAGAGTAAACCTCCCTGTACACAGTCCCATCAAACACTCCCAGGGCAGGTACAGCACGGGTTAGATACAGAGTAAAGCTCCCTCTACACTGTCCCATCAAACACTCCCAGGGCAGGTACAGCATGGGTTAGAAACAGAGTAAAGCTCCCTCTACACTGTCCCATCAAACACTCCCAGGGCAGGTACAGCACGGGTTAGATACAGAGTAAAACCCCCTCTACACTGCCCCATCAAATACTCCCAGGGCAGGTACAGCATGGGTTAGATACAGAGTAAAGCTCCCTCTACACTGTCCCATCAAACACTCCCAGGGCAGGTACAGCATGGGTTAGATACAGAGTAAAGCTCCCTCTGCACTGTCCCATCAAGCACTCACAGGGCAGGTACAGCACGGGTTAGATACAGAGTAAAGCTCCCTCTACACTGTCCCATCAAACACTCCCAGGGCAGGTACAGCACGGGTTAGATACAGAGTAAAGCTCCCTCTACACTGTCCCCATCAAACACTCCCAGGGCAGGTACAGCACGGGTTAGATACAGAGTAAAGCTCCCTCTACACAGTACCATCAAACACTCCCAGGGCAGGTACAGCACGGGTTACATACAGAGTAAAGCTCCCTCTACACAGTCCCATCAAACACTCCCAGGGCAGGGACAGCACGGGTTAGATACAGAGTAAGGCTCCCTCTACACTGTCCCATCAAACACTCCCAGGGCAGGTACAGCACAGGTTAGATACAGAGTAAAGCTCCGTCTACACTGTCCCATCAAACACTCCCGGGGCAGGTACAGCACGGGGTAGATACAGAGTAAAGCTATCTCTACACTGTCCCGTCAAACACTCCCAGGGCAGGTACAGCACGGGACAGATACAGAGTAAAGCTCCCTCTACACTGTCCCATCAAACACTCCCAGGGCAGGTACAGCATAGGTTAGATACAGATTAAAGCTCCTTCTACACTGTCCCATCAAACAATCCCAGGGCAGGTACAGCACGGGTTAGATACAGAGTAAAGCTCCCTCTATACTGTCCCATCAAAAACTCCCAGGGCAGGTACAGCACGGGACAGATACAGAGTAAAGCTCCCTCTACACTGTCCCATCAAACACTCCCAGGGCAGGTACAGCATGGGTTAGATACAAAGTAAAGCTCCCTCTACACTGTCCCATCAAACACTCCCAGGGCAGGTACAGCATGGGTTAGATACAGAGTAAAGCTCCCTCTACACTGTCCCATCAAACACTCCCAGGGCAGGCACAGCATGGGTTAGATAAAAAGTAAAGCTCCCTCTACACTGTCCCATCAAACACTCACAGGGCAGGTACAGCACGGGACAAATACAGAGTAAAGCTCCCTCTACACTGTCCAATCAAGTACTCCCAGCGCAGGTACAGCATGGGTTATATAGAAACTAAAGCTCCCTCTACATTGTCCCATCAAACACTCCCAGGGCAGGACAGCACAGGATAGAGACAGAGCAAAGCTCCCTCGGCACTTTCCCATCAAACACTCCCAGGGCAGGTACAGCACGGGTTACATACAGAGTAAAGCTCCCTCTACACAGTCCCATCAAACACTCCCAGGGCAGGGACAGCACGGGTTAGATACAGAGTAAGGCTCCCTCTACACTGTCCCATCAAACACTCCCAGGGCAGGTACAGCACAGGTTAGATACAGAGTAAAGCTCCGTCTACACTGTCCCATCAAACACTCCCGGGGCAGGTACAGCACGGGGTAGATACAGAGTAAAGCTATCTCTACACTGTCCCGTCAAACACTCCCAGGGCAGGTACAGCACGGGACAGATACAGAGTAAAGCTCCCTCTACACTGTCCCATCAAACACTCCCAGGGCAGGTACAGCATAGGTTAGATACAGATTAAAGCTCCTTCTACACTGTCCCATCAAACAATCCCAGGGCAGGTACAGCACGGGTTAGATACAGAGTAAAGCTCCCTCTATACTGTCCCATCAAAAACTCCCAGGGCAGGTACAGCACGGGACAGATACAGAGTAAAGCTCCCTCTACACTGTCCCATCAAACACTCCCAGGGCAGGTACAGCATGGGTTAGATACAAAGTAAAGCTCCCTCTACACTGTCCCATCAAACACTC
This sequence comes from Somniosus microcephalus, assembly GCF_052327205.1. Classification (NCBI taxonomy): domain Eukaryota; kingdom Metazoa; phylum Chordata; class Chondrichthyes; order Squaliformes; family Somniosidae; genus Somniosus; species Somniosus microcephalus. The sequence continues at coordinate 233,738,317 of NC_140997.1, read as the reverse complement.
CCAGGGCAGGTACAGCATGGGTTAGATACAGAGTAAAGCTCCCTCTACACTGTCCCATCAAACACTCCCAGGGCAGGCACAGCATGGGTTAGATAAAAAGTAAAGCTCCCTCTACACTGTCCCATCAAACACTCACAGGGCAGGTACAGCACGGGACAAATACAGAGTAAAGCTCCCTCTACACTGTCCAATCAAGTACTCCCAGCGCAGGTACAGCATGGGTTATATAGAAACTAAAGCTCCCTCTACATTGTCCCATCAAACACTCCCAGGGCAGGACAGCACAGGATAGAGACAGAGCAAAGCTCCCTCGGCACTTTCCCATCAAACACTCCCAGGGCAGGTACAGAACGGGTTAGATACAGAGTAAAGCTCCCTCTACACTGTCCTATCAAACACTCCCAGGGCAGGTACAGCACGGGTCAGATACAGAGTAAAGCTCCCTCTACACAGTCCCATCAAACATTCCCAGGGCAGGTACAGCATGGGTTAGATACAGAGTAAAGCTCCCTCTACACTGTCCCATCAAACACTCCCAGGGCAGGGACAGCGCAGGTTAGATACAGAGTAAAGCTCTCTCTACACTGTCCCATCAAACACTCCCAGAGCAGGTATAGCACGGGTTGGATACAGAGTAAAGCTCCCTCTGCACTGTCCCATCAAACACTCCCAGGGCAGGGACAGCGCAGGTTAGATACAGAGTAAAGCTCTCTCTACACTGTCCCATCAAACACTCCCAGGGCAGCTACAGCACGGGTTAGATACAGAGTAAAGGTACCTCTGCACTGTCCCATCAAAAACTCCCAGGGCAGGTACAGCACGGGTTAGATAAAGAGTAAAACTCCCTCTACACTGTCCAATCAAATACTCCCAGCGCATGTACAGCATGGGTTATATACAAAGTAAAGCTCCTGCTACACTGTCCCATCAAACACTCCCAGGGCAGGACAGCATGGGATAGATACAGAGCAAAGCTCCCTCGACACTTTCCCATCAAACACTCCCAGGGCAGGTACAGCACGGGTTAGATACAGAGTAAAGCTCCCTCTACACTGTCCCATCAAACACTCCCAGGGCAGGTACAGCACGGGTTAGATACAGAGTAAAGCTCCCTCTACACTGTCCCATCACACATTCCCAGGGCAGGTACAGCATGGGTTAGTTACAGAGTAAAGCTCACTCTACACTGTCCCATCAAACACTCGAAGGGCAGGTACAGCACGGGTTAGATACAGAGTAAAGCTCCCTCACCACTGTCCCATCAAACACTCCCAGAGCAGGTAAAGCATGGGTTAGATACAGAGTAAAGCTCCCTCTGCACTGTCCCATCAAACACTCCCAGGGCAGGTGCAGCACTGGTCAGATGCAGAGTAAAGCTCACTCTATACTATCCAATCATACACTCCCAGGGCAGGTACAGCACGGGTTAGATACAGAGTAAAGCTCCCTCTACACTGTCCCATCAAACACTCCCAGGGCAGGTACAGCATGGGTTAGATACAGAGTAAAGCTCCCTGTACACAGTCCCATCAAACACTCCCAGGGCAGGTACAGCACGGGTTAGATACAGAGTAAAGCTCCCTCTACACTGTCCCATCAAACACTCCCAGGGCAGGTACAGCATGGGTTAGAAACAGAGTAAAGCTCCCTCTACACTGTCCCATCAAACACTCCCAGGGCAGGTACAGCACGGGTTAGATACAGAGTAAAGCTCCCTCTACGCTTTCCCATTAAACACTCCCAGGGCAGGTACAGCACAGGTTAGATACAGAGTAAAGCTCCCTCTACGCTGTCCCATCAAAAACTCCCAGGGCAGGTACAGCACGGGTTAGGTACAGAGTAAAGCTCGCTCTACACTGTCCCCTCAAACACTCCCAGGGCAGGTACAGCATGGGTTAGATACAGAGCAATGCTCTCTCTACACTGTCCCATCGAACACTCCCAGGGCAGGTACAGCACGGGTTAGATACAGAGTAAAGCTCCCTCTACACTGTCCCATCAAACACTCCCAGGGCAGGTACAGCATGGGTTAGATACAGAGTAAAGCTCCCTCTGCACTGTCCCATCAAGCACTCACAGGGCAGGTACAGCACGGGCTAGATACAGGGTAAAGCTCCCTCTACACTGTCCCATCAAACACTCCCAGGGCAGGTACAGCACGGGTTAGATACAGAGTAAAGCTCCCTCTACACTGTCCCCATCAAACACTCCCAGGGCAGGTACAGCACGGGTTAGATACAGAGTAAAGCTCCCTTTTCACTGCCCCCATCAAACACACCCAGGGCAGGTACAGCACGGGTTAGATACAGAGTAAAGCTCCCTCTACACTGTCCCATCACACACTCCCAGGGCAGGTACAGCACGGGTTAGATACAGAGTAAAGCTCCCTCTACACAGTACCATCAAACACTCCCAGGGCAGGTACAGCACGGGTTAGATACAGAGTAAAGCTCCCTCTACACAGTCCCATCAAACACTCCCAGGGCAGGGACAGCACGGGTTAGATACAGAGCAAAGCTCCCTCTACACTGTCCCATCAAACACTCCCAGGGCAGGTACAGCATAGGTTAGATACAGATTAAAGCTCCTTCTACACTGTCCCATCAAACAATCCCAGAGCAGGTACAGCACGGGTTAGATACAGAGTAAAGCTCCCTCTACACTGTCCCATCAAAAACTCCCAGGGCAGGTACAGCACAGGACAGATACAGAGTAAAGCTCCCTCTACACTGTCCCATCAAACACTCCCAGGGCAGGTACAGCATGGGTTAGATACAAAGTAAAGCTCCCTCTACACTGTCCCCTCAAACACTCCCAGGGCAGGTACAGCATGGGTTAGATACAGAGTAAAGCTCCCTCTACACTGTCCCATCAAACACTCCCAGGGCAGGCACAGCATGGGTTAGATAAAAAGTAAAGCTCCCTCTACACTGTCCCATCAAACACTCACAGGGCAGGTGCAGCACGGGACAGATACAGAGTAAAGCACCCTCTACACTGTCCCATCAAACACTCCCAGGGCAGGTACAGCACGGGTTAGATACAGAGTAAAGCTAACTCTACACTGTCCCATCAAGTACTCCCAGCGCAGGTTCAGCATGGGTTATATAGAAACTAAAGCTCCCTCTTCATTGTCCCATCAAACACTCCCAGGGCAGGACAGCAGAGGATAGAGACAGAGCAAAGCTCCCTCGGCACTTTCCCATCAAACACTCCCAGGGCAGGTACAGAACGGGTTAGATACAGAGTAAAGCTCCCTCTACACTGTCCTATCAAACACTCCCAGGGCAGGTACAGCACGGGTCAGATACAGAGTAAAGCTCCCTCTACACAGTCCCATCAAACATTCCCAGGGCAGGTACAGCACGGGTTAGATACAGAGTAAAGCTCCCTCTACACTGTCCCATCAAACACTCCCAGGGCAGGGACAGCGCAGGTTAGATACAGAGTAAAGCTCTCTCTACATTGTCCCATCAAACACTCCCAGAGCAGGTATAGCACGGGTTGGATACAGAGTAAAGCTCCCTCTGCACTGTCCCATCAAACACTCCCAGGGCAGGTACAGCACGGGTTAGATACAGAGTAAAGGTACCTCTGCACTGTCCCATCAAAAACTCCCAGGGCAGGTACAGCACGGGTTAGAAAAAGAGTAAAACTCCCTCTGCACTGTCCAATCAAATACTCCCAGCGCATGTACAGCACGGGTTAGATACAGAGTAAAGCTCCCTCTACACTGTCCCATCAAACACTCCCAGGGCAGGTACAGCACGGATTAGATACAGAGTAAAGGTCCCTCTACACTGTACCATCAAACACGCCCAGGGCAGGTACAGCACGGGATAGAAACAGAGTAAAGCTCCCTCTACACTGTCCCATCAAACACTCCCAGGGCAGGTACAGCATGGGATGGATACAGAGTAAAGCTCCCTGTACACTGCACCATCAAACACTCCCAGGGCTGGTCGAGCATGGGTTAGCTGGAGAGTAAAGCTCCCTCTCCGCTGTCACATCAAACATTCCCAGGGCAGGTACAGCACGGGATAGATACAGAGTAAAGCTCCCTCTACACTGTCCCATCACACATTCCCAGGGCAGGTACAGCATGGGTTAGTTACAGAGTAAAGCTCCCTGTACACAGTCCCATCAAACACTCCCAGAGCAGGTAAAGCATGGGTTAGATGCAGAGTAAAGCTCCCTCTGCACTGTCCCATCAAACACTCCCAGGGCAGGTACAGTACAGGTTAGATGCAGAGTAAAGCTCCCTCTATACTATCCAATCAAACACTCCCAGGGCAGGTACAGCACGGGTTAGATACAGAGTAAAGCTCCCTCTCCACTGTCCCATCAAACACTCCCAGGGCAGGTACAGCATGGGTTAGATACAGAGTAAAGCTCCCTGTACACAGTCCCATCAAACACTCCCAGGGCAGGTACAGCACGGGTTAGGTACAGAGTAAAGCTCCCTCGACACTGTCCCATCAAACACTCCCAGGGCAGGTACAGCATGGGTTAGAAACAGAGTAAAGCTCATTCTACACGGTCCCATCAAACACTCCCAGGACAGGTACAGCACGGGTTAGATACAAAGTAAAGCTCCCTCTGCACTTTCCCATCAAACACTCCCAGGGCAGGTGCAGCACAGGTGTTTACAGAGTAAAGCTCCCTCTACGCTGTCCCATCAAAAACTCCCAGGGCAGGTACAGCACGGGTTAGATACAGAGTAAAGCTCGCTTTACACTGTCCCCTCAAACACTCCCAGGGCAGGTACAGCATGGGTTAGATACAGAGCAATGCTCTCTCTACACTGTCCCATCAAACACTCCCAGGGCAGGGACAGCACGGGTTAGATACAGAGTAAAGCTCCCTCTACACTGTCCCATCAAACACTCCCAGGGCAGGTACAGCATGGGTTAGAAACAGAGTAAAGCTCCCTCTACACTGTCCCATCAAACACTCCCAGGGCAGGTACAGCATGGGTTCGATACAGAGTAAAGCTCCCTGTACACAGTCCCATCAAACACTCCCAGGGCAGGTACAGCACGGGTTAGATACAGAGTAAAGCTCCCTCTACACTGTCCCATCAAACACTCCCAGGGCAGGTACAGCATGGGTTAGAAACAGAGTAAAGCTCCCTCTACACTGTCCCATCAAACACTCCCAGGGCAGGTACAGCACGGGTTAGATACAGAGAAAAGCTCCCTCCGCACTTTCCCATCAAACACTCCCAGGGCAGGTACAGCACAGGTTAGATACAGAGTAAAGCTCCCTCTACGCTGTCCCATCAAAAACTCCCAGGGCAGGTACAGCACGGGTTAGCTACAGAGTAAAGCTCGCTCTGCACTGTCCCCTCAAACACTCCCAGGGCAGGTACAGCATGGGTTAGATACAGAGCAATGCTCTCTCTACAGTGTCCCATCAAACACTCCCAGGGCAGGACAGCATGGGATAGAGACAGAGCAAAGCTCCCTCGACACTTTCCCATCAAACACTCCCAGGGCAGGTACAGCACGGATTAGATACAGAGTAAAGCTCCCTCTACACTGTCCCATCAAACACTCCCAGGGCAGGTACAGAACGGATTAGATACAGAGTAAAGCTCCCTCTACACTGTACCATTAAACACTCCCAGGGCAGGTACAGCACGGGATAGAAACAGAGTAAAGCTCCCTCTACACTGTCCCATCAAACACTCCCAGGGCAGGTACAGCATGGGATGGATACAGAGTAAAGCTCCCTGTACACTGCACCATCAAACACTCCCAGGGCTGGTCGAGCATGGGTTAGCTAGAGAGTAAAGCTCCCTCTCCGCTGTCACATCAAACACTCCCAGGGCAGGTACAGCACGGGATAGATACAGAGTAAAGCTCCCTCTACACTGTCCCATCACACATTCCCAGGGCAGGTACAGCATGGGTTAGTTACAGAGTAAAGCTCCCTCTACACTGTCCCATCAAACACTCGAAGGGCAGGTACAGCACGGGTTAGATACAGAGTAAAGCTCCCTCTACACTTTCCCATCAAACACTCCCAGGGCAGGTACAGCACAGGTTAGACACAGAGTAAAGCTCCCTCTACGCTGTCCCATCAAAAACTCCCAGGGCAGGTACAGCACGGTTTAGGTACAGAGTAAAGCTCGCTCTACACTGTCCCCTCAAACACTCCCAGGGCAGGTAAAGCATGGGTTAGATACAGAGCAATGCTCTCTCTACATTGTCCCATCAAACACTCCCAGGGCAGGTACAGCACGGGTTAGATACAGAGTAAAGCTCCCTCTACACTGTCCCATCAAACACTCCCAGGGCAGGTACAGCATGGGTTAGATACAGAGTAAAGCTCCCTCTGCACTGTCCCATCAAGCACTCACAGGGCAGGTACAGCACGGGTTAGATACAGAGTAAAGCTCCCTCTACACTGTCCCATCAAACACTCCCAGGGCAGGTACAGCACGGGTTTGATACAGAGTAAAGCTCCCTCTACACTGTCCCCATCAAACACTCCCAGGGCAGGTACAGCACGGGTTAGATACAGAGTAAAGCTCCCTTTTCACTGCCCCCATCAAACACTCCCAGGGCAGGTACAGCACGGGTTAGATACACAGTAAAGCTCCCTCTACACTGTCCCATCACACACTCCCAGGGCAGGTACAGCACGGGTTAGATGCAGAGTAAAGCTCCCTCTACACAGTACCATCAAACACTCCCAGGGCAGGTACAGCACGGGTTAGATACAGAGCAAAGCTCCCTCTACACTGTCCCATCAAACACTCCCAGGGCAGGTACAGCACAGGTTAGATACAGAGTAAAGCTCCGTCTACACGGTCCCATCAAACACTCCCGGGGCAGGTACAGCACGGGGTAGATACAGAGTAAAGCTATCTCTACACTGTCCCATCAAACACTCCCAGGGCAGGTACAGCACGGGTTAGATAAAGAGTAAAGCTTCCCATGCACTGTCCCATCAAACACTCCCAGGGCAGGTACAGCATAGGTTAGATACAGATTAAAGCTCCTTCTACACTGTCCCATCAAACAATCCCAGGGCAGGTACAGCACGGGTTAGATACAGAGTAAAGCTCCCTCTATACTGTCCCATCAAAAACTCCCAGGGCAGGTACAGCACGGGACAGATACAGAGTAAAGCTCCCTCTACACTGTCCCATCAAACACTCCCAGGGCAGGTACAGCATGGGCTAGATACAAAGTAAAGCTCCCTCTACACTGTCCCATCAAACACTCCCAGGGCAGGTACAGCATGGGTTAGATACAGAGTAAAGCTCCCTCTACACTGTCCCATCAAACACTCCCAGGGCAGGCACAGCATGGGTTAGATAAAAAGTAAAGCTCCCTCTGCACTGTCCCATCAAACACTCACAGGGCAGGTACAGCACGGGACAGATACAGAGTAAAGCTCCCTCTACGCTGTCCCATCAAACACTCCCAGGGCAGGTACAGCACGGGTTAGATACAGAGTAAAGCTCGCTCTACACTGTCCCCTCAAACACTCCCAGGGCAGGTACAGCATGGGTTAGATACAGAGCAATGCTCTCTCTACACTGTCCCATCAAACACTCCCAGGGCAGGTACAGCACGGGTTAGATACAGAGTAAAGCTCCCTCTACACTGTCCCATCAAACACTCCCAGGGCAGGTACAGCATGGGTTAGAAACAGAGTAAAGCTCCCTCTACACTGTCCCATCAAACACTCCCAGGGCAGGTACAGCATGGGTTAGATACAGAGTAAAGCTCACTGTGCACAGTCCCATCAAACACTCCCAGGGCAGGTACAGCACGGGTTAGATACAGAGTAAAGCTCCCTCTACACTGTCCCATCAAACACTCCAAGGGCAGGTACAGCACGGGTTAGATACAGAGAAAAGCTCCCAACGCACTTTCCCATCAAACACTCCCAGGGCAGGTACAGCACAGGTTAGATACAGAGTAAAGCTCCCTCTACGCTGTCCCATCAAAAACTCCCAGGGCAGGTACAGCACGGGTTAGTTACAGAGTAAAGCTCCCTCTACACTGTCCCATCAAACACTCGAAGGGCAGGTACAGCACGGGTTAGATACAGAGTAAAGCTCCCTCTACACTTTCCCATCAAACACTCCCAGGGCAGGTACAGCACAGGTTAGACACAGAGTAAAGCTCCCTCTACGCTGTCCCATCAAAAACTCCCAGGGCAGGTACAGCACGGTTTAGGTACAGAGTAAAGCTCGCTCTACACTGTCCCCTCAAACACTCCCAGGGCAGGTAAAGCATGGGTTAGATACAGAGCAATGCTCTCTCTACATTGTCCCATCAAACACTCCCAGGGCAGGTACAGCACGGGTTAGATACAGAGTAAAGCTCCCTCTACACTGTCCCATCAAACACTCCCAGGGCAGGTACAGCATGGGTTAGATACAGAGTAAAGCTCCCTCTGCACTGTCCCATCAAGCACTCACAGGGCAGGTACAGCACGGGTTAGATACAGAGTAAAGCTCCCTCTACACTGTCCCATCAAACACTCCCAGGGCAGGTACAGCACGGGTTTGATACAGAGTAAAGCTCCCTCTACACTGTCCCCATCAAACACTCCCAGGGCAGGTACAGCACGGGTTAGATACAGAGTAAAGCTCCCTTTTCACTGCCCCCATCAAACACTCCCAGGGCAGGTACAGCACGGGTTAGATACACAGTAAAGCTCCCTCTACACTGTCCCATCACACACTCCCAGGGCAGGTACAGCACGGGTTAGATGCAGAGTAAAGCTCCCTCTACACAGTACCATCAAACACTCCCAGGGCAGGTACAGCACGGGTTAGATACAGAGCAAAGCTCCCTCTACACTGTCCCATCAAACACTCCCAGGGCAGGTACAGCACAGGTTAGATACAGAGTAAAGCTCCGTCTACACGGTCCCATCAAACACTCCCGGGGCAGGTACAGCACGGGGTAGATACAGAGTAAAGCTATCTCTACACTGTCCCATCAAACACTCCCAGGGCAGGTACAGCACGGGTTAGATAAAGAGTAAAGCTTCCCATGCACTGTCCCATCAAACACTCCCAGGGCAGGTACAGCATAGGTTAGATACAGATTAAAGCTCCTTCTACACTGTCCCATCAAACAATCCCAGGGCAGGTACAGCACGGGTTAGATACAGAGTAAAGCTCCCTCTATACTGTCCCATCAAAAACTCCCAGGGCAGGTACAGCACGGGACAGATACAGAGTAAAGCTCCCTCTACACTGTCCCATCAAACACTCCCAGGGCAGGTACAGCATGGGCTAGATACAAAGTAAAGCTCCCTCTACACTGTCCCATCAAACACTCCCAGGGCAGGTACAGCATGGGTTAGATACAGAGTAAAGCTCCCTCTACACTGTCCCATCAAACACTCCCAGGGCAGGCACAGCATGGGTTAGATAAAAAGTAAAGCTCCCTCTGCACTGTCCCATCAAACACTCACAGGGCAGGTACAGCACGGGACAGATACAGAGTAAAGCTCCCTCTACGCTGTCCCATCAAACACTCCCAGGGCAGGTACAGCACGGGTTAGATACAGAGTAAAGCTCGCTCTACACTGTCCCCTCAAACACTCCCAGGGCAGGTACAGCATGGGTTAGATACAGAGCAATGCTCTCTCTACACTGTCCCATCAAACACTCCCAGGGCAGGTACAGCACGGGTTAGATACAGAGTAAAGCTCCCTCTACACTGTCCCATCAAACACTCCCAGGGCAGGTACAGCATGGGTTAGAAACAGAGTAAAGCTCCCTCTACACTGTCCCATCAAACACTCCCAGGGCAGGTACAGCATGGGTTAGATACAGAGTAAAGCTCACTGTGCACAGTCCCATCAAACACTCCCAGGGCAGGTACAGCACGGGTTAGATACAGAGTAAAGCTCCCTCTACACTGTCCCATCAAACACTCCAAGGGCAGGTACAGCACGGGTTAGATACAGAGAAAAGCTCCCTCCGCACTTTCCCATCAAACACTCCCAGGGCAGGTACAGCACAGGTTAGATACAGAGTAAAGCTCCCTCTACGCTGTCCCATCAAAAACTCCCAGGGCAGGTACAGCACTGGTTAGTTACAGAGTAAAGCTCCCTCTACACTGTCCCATCAAACACTCGAAGGGCAGGTACAGCACGGGTTAGATACAGAGTAAAGCTCCCTCTACACTTTCCCATCAAACACTCCCAGGGCAGGTACAGCACAGGTTAGACACAGAGTAAAGCTCCCTCTACGCTGTCCCATCAAAAACTCCCAGGGCAGGTACAGCACGGTTTAGGTACAGAGTAAAGCTCGCTCTACACTGTCCCCTCAAACACTCCCAGGGCAGGTAAAGCATGGGTTAGATACAGAGCAATGCTCTCTCTACATTGTCCCATCAAACACTCCCAGGGCAGGTACAGCACGGGTTAGATACAGAGTAAAGCTCCCTCTACACTGTCCCATCAAACACTCCCAGGGCAGGTACAGCATGGGTTAGATACAGAGTAAAGCTCCCTCTGCACTGTCCCATCAAGCACTCACAGGGCAGGTACAGCACGGGTTAGATACAGAGTAAAGCTCCCTCTACACTGTCCCATCAAACACTCCCAGGGCAGGTACAGCACGGGTTTGATACAGAGTAAAGCTCCCTCTACACTGTCCCCATCAAACACTCCCAGGGCAGGTACAGCACGGGTTAGATACAGAGTAAAGCTCCCTTTTCACTGCCCCCATCAAACACTCCCAGGGCAGGTACAGCACGGGTTAGATACACAGTAAAGCTCCCTCTACACTGTCCCATCACACACTCCCAGGGCAGGTACAGCACGGGTTAGATGCAGAGTAAAGCTCCCTCTACACAGTACCATCAAACACTCCCAGGGCAGGTACAGCACGGGTTAGATACAGAGCAAAGCTCCCTCTACACTGTCCCATCAAACACTCCCAGGGCAGGTACAGCACAGGTTAGATACAGAGTAAAGCTCCGTCTACACGGTCCCATCAAACACTCCCGGGGCAGGTACAGCACGGGGTAGATACAGAGTAAAGCTATCTCTACACTGTCCCATCAAACACTCCCAGGGCAGGTACAGCACGGGTTAGATAAAGAGTAAAGCTTCCCATGCACTGTCCCATCAAACACTCCCAGGGCAGGTACAGCATAGGTTAGATACAGATTAAAGCTCCTTCTACACTGTCCCATCAAACAATCCCAGGGCAGGTACAGCACGGGTTAGATACAGAGTAAAGCTCCCTCTATACTGTCCCATCAAAAACTCCCAGGGCAGGTACAGCACGGGACAGATACAGAGTAAAGCTCCCTCTACACTGTCCCATCAAACACTCCCAGGGCAGGTACAGCATGGGCTAGATACAAAGTAAAGCTCCCTCTACACTGTCCCATCAAACACTCCCAGGGCAGGTACAGCATGGGTTAGATACAGAGTAAAGCTCCCTCTACACTGTCCCATCAAACACTCCCAGGGCAGGCACAGCATGGGTTAGATAAAAAGTAAAGCTCCCTCTGCACTGTCCCATCAAACACTCACAGGGCAGGTACAGCACGGGACAGATACAGAGTAAAGCTCCCTCTACGCTGTCCCATCAAACACTCCCAGGGCAGGTACAGCACGGGTTAGATACAGAGTAAAGCTCGCTCTACACTGTCCCCTCAAACACTCCCAGGGCAGGTACAGCATGGGTTAGATACAGAGCAATGCTCTCTCTACACTGTCCCATCAAACACTCCCAGGGCAGGTACAGCACGGGTTAGATACAGATTAAAGCTCCCTCTACACTGTCCCATCAAACACTCCCAGGGCAGGTACAGCATGGGTTAGAAACAGAGTAAAGCTCCCTCTACACTGTCCCATCAAACACTCCCAGGGCAGGTACAGCATGGGTTAGATACAGAGTAAAGCTCACTGTGCACAGTCCCATCAAACACTCCCAGGGCAGGTACAGCACGGGTTAGATACAGAGTAAAGCTCCCTCTACACTGTCCCATCAAACACTCCAAGGGCAGGTACAGCACGGGTTAGATACAGAGAAAAGCTCCCTCCGCACTTTCCCATCAAACACTCCCAGGGCAGGTACAGCACAGGTTAGATACAGAGTAAAGCTCCCTCTACGCTGTCCCATCAAAAACTCCCAGGGCAGGTACAGCACGGGTTAGATACAGAGTAAAGCTCGCTCTACACTGTCCCCTCAAACACTCCCAGGGCAGGTACAGCATGGGTTAGATACAGAACAATGCTCTCTCTACACTGTCCCATCAAACACTCCCAGGGCAGGACAGCATGGGATAGAGACAGAGCAAAGCTCCCTCGACACTTTCCCATCAAACATTCCCAGGGCAGGTACAGCACGGGTTAGATACAGGGTAAAGCTCCCTCTACACTGTCCCATCAAACACTCCCAGGGCAGGTACAGCACGGATTAGATACAGAGTAAAGCTCCCTCTACACTGTACCATTAAACACTCCCAGGGCAGGTACAGCACGGGATAGAAACAGAGTAAAGCTCCCTCTACGCTGTCCCATCAAACACTCCCAGGGCAGGTACAGCACGGGTTAGATACAGAGTAAAGCTCGCTCTACACTGTCCCCTCAAACACTCCCAGGGCAGGTACAGCATGGGTTAGATACAGAGCAATGCTCTCTCTACACTGTCCCATCAAACACTCCCAGGGCAGGTACAGCACGGGTTAGATACAGAGTAAAGCTCCCTCTACACTGTCCCATCAAACACTCCCAGGGCAGGTACAGCATGGGTTAGAAACAGAGTAAAGCTCCCTCTACACTGTCCCATCAAACACTCCCAGGGCAGGTACAGCATGGGTTAGATACAGAGTAAAGCTCACTGTGCACAGTCCCATCAAACACTCCCAGGGCAGGTACAGCACGGGTTAGATACAGAGTAAAGCTCCCTCTACACTGTCCCATCAAACACTCCAAGGGCAGGTACAGCACGGGTTAGATACAGAGAAAAGCTCCCTCCGCACTTTCCCATCAAACACTCCCAGGGCAGGTACAGCACAGGTTAGATACAGAGTAAAGCTCCCTCTACGCTGTCCCATCAAAAACTCCCAGGGCAGGTACAGCACGGGTTAGTTACAGAGTAAAGCTCCCTCTACACTGTCCCATCAAACACTCGAAGGGCAGGTACAGCACGGGTTAGATACAGAGTAAAGCTCCCTCTACACTTTCCCATCAAACACTCCCAGGGCAGGTACAGCACAGGTTAGACACAGAGTAAAGCTCCCTCTACGCTGTCCCATCAAAAACTCCCAGGGCAGGTACAGCATGGGCTAGATACAAAGTAAAGCTCCCTTTTCACTGCCCCCATCAAACACTCCCAGGGCAGGTACAGCACGGGTTAGATACACAGTAAAGCTCCCTCTACACTGTCCCATCACACACTCCCAGGGCAGGTACAGCACGGATTAGATACAGAGTAAAGCTCCCTCTACACTGTACCATTAAACACTCCCAGGGCAGGTACAGCACGGGATAGAAACAGAGTAAAGCTCCCTCTACACTGTACCATTAAACACTCCCAGGGCAGGACAGCATGGGATAGAGACAGAGCAAAGCTCCCTCGACACTTTCCCATCAAACATTCCCAGGGCAGGTACAGCACGGGTTAGATACAGGGTAAAGCTCCCTCTACACTGTCCCATCAAACACTCCCAGGGCAGGTACAGCACGGATTAGATACAGAGTAAAGCTCCCTCTACACTGTACCATTAAACACTCCCAGGGCAGGTACAGCACGGGATAGAAACAGAGTAAAGCTCCCTCTACACTGTCCCATCAAACACTCCCAGGGCAGGTACAGCATGGGATGGATACAGAGTAAAGCTCCCTGTACACTGCACCATCAAACACTCCCAGGGCTGGTCGAGCATGGGTTAGCTAGAGAGTAAAGCTCCCTCTCCGCTGTCACATCAAACACTCCCAGGGCAGGTACAGCATGGGATAGATACAGAGTAAAGCTCCCTCTACACAGTACCATCAAACACTCCCAGGGCAGGTACAGCACGGGTTAGATACAGAGTAAAGCTCCCTCTACACAGTCCCATCAAACACTCCCAGGGCAGGGACAGCACGGGTTAGATACAGAGCAAAGCTCCCTCTACACTGTCCCATCAAACACTCCCAGGGCAGGTACAGCATAGGTTAGATACAGATTAAAGCTCCTTCTACACTGTCCCATCAAACAATCCCAGGGCAGGTACAGCACGGGTTAGATACAGAGTAAAGCTCCCTCTACACTGTCCCATCAAAAACTCCCAGGGCAGGTACAGCACAGGACAGATACAGAGTAAAGCTCCCTCTACACTGTCCCATCAAACACTCCCAGGGCAGGTACAGCATGGGTTAGATACAAAGTAAAGCTCCCTCTACACTGTCCCCTCAAACACTCCCAGGGCAGGTACAGCATGGGTTAGATACAGAGTAAAGCTCCCTCTACACTGTCCCATCAAACACTCCCAGGGCAGGCACAGCATGGGTTAGATAAAAAGTAAAGCTCCCTCTACACTGTCCCATCAAACACTCACAGGGCAGGTGCAGCACGGGACAGATACAGAGTAAAGCACCCTCTACACTGTCCCATCAAACACTCCCAGGGCAGGTACAGCACGGGTTAGATACAGAGTAAAGCTAACTCTACACTGTCCCATCAAGTACTCCCAGCGCAGGTTCAGCATGGGTTATATAGAAACTAAAGCTCCCTCTTCATTGTCCCATCAAACACTCCCAGGGCAGGACAGCAGAGGATAGAGACGGAGCAAAGCTCCCTCGGCACTTTCCCATCAAACACTCCCAGGGCAGGTACAGAACGGGTTAGATACAGAGTAAAGCTCCCTCTACACTGTCCTATCAAACACTCCCAGGGCAGGTACAGCACGGGTCAGATACAGAGTAAAGCTCCCTCTACACAGTCCCATCAAACATTCCCAGGGCAGGTACAGCACGGGTTAGATACAGAGTAAAGCTCCCTCTACACTGTCCCATCAAACACTCCCAGGGCAGGGACAGCGCAGGTTAGATACAGAGTAAAGCTCTCTCTACATTGTCCCATCAAACACTCCCAGAGCAGGTATAGCACGGGTTGGATACAGAGTAAAGCTCCCTCTGCACTGTCCCATCAAACACTCCCAGGGCAGGTACAGCACGGGTTAGATACAGAGTAAAGGTACCTCTGCACTGTCCCATCAAAAACTCCCAGGGCAGGTACAGCACGGGTTAGAAAAAGAGTAAAACTCCCTCTACACTGTCCAATCAAATACTCCCAGCGCATGTACAGCACGGGTTAGATACAGAGTAAAGCTCCCTCTACACTGTCCCATCAAACACTCCCAGGGCAGGTACAGCACGGATTAGATACAGAGTAAAGGTCCCTCTACACTGTACCATCAAACACGCCCAGGGCAGGTACAGCACGGGATAGAAACAGAGTAAAGCTCCCTCTACACTGTCCCATCAAACACTCCCAGGGCAGGTACAGCATGGGATGGATACAGAGTAAAGCTCCCTGTACACTGCACCATCAAACCCTCCCAGGGCTGGTCGAGCATGGGTTAGCTGGAGAGTAAAGCTCCCTCTCCGCTGTCACATCAAACATTCCCAGGGCAGGTACAGCACGGGATAGATACAGAGTAAAGCTCCCTCTACACTGTCCCATCACACATTCCCAGGGCAGGTACAGCATGGGTTAGTTACAGAGTAAAGCTCCCTGTACACAGTCCCATCAAACACTCCCAGAGCAGGTAAAGCATGGGTTAGATGCAGAGTAAAGCTCTCTCTGCACTGTCCCATCAAACACTCCCAGGGCAGCTACAGTACAGGTTAGATGCAGAGTAAAGCTCCCTCTATACTATCCAATCAAACACTCCCAGGGCAGGTACAGCACGGGTTAGATACAGAGTAAAGCTCCCTCTCCACTGTCCCATCAAACACTCCCAGGGCAGGTACAGCATGGGTTAGATACAGAGTAAAGCTCCCTGTACACAGTCCCATCAAACACTCCCACGGCAGGTACAGCACGGGTTAGGTACAGAGTAAAGCTCCCTCGACACTGTCCCATCAAACACTCCCAGGGCAGGTACAGCATGGGTTAGAAACAGAGTAAAGCTCATTCTACACGGTCCCATCAAACACTCCCAGGACAGGTACAGCACGGGTTAGATACAAAGTAAAGCTCCCTCTGCACTTTCCCATCAAACACTCCCAGGGCAGGTGCAGCACAGGTGTTTACAGAGTAAAGCTCCCTCTACGCTGTCCCATCAAAAACTCCCAGGGCAGGTACAGCACGGGTTAGATACAGAGTAAAGCTCGCTTTACACTGTCCCCTCAAACACTCCCAGGGCAGGTACAGCATGGGTTAGATACAGAGCAATGCTCTCTCTACACTGTCCCATCAAACACTCCCAGGGCAGGGACAGCACGGGTTAGATACAGAGTAAAGCTCCCTCTACACTGTCCCATCAAACACTCCCAGGGCAGGTACAGCATGGGTTAGAAACAGAGTAAAGCTCCCTCTACACTGTCCCATCAAACACTCCCAGGGCAGGTACAGCATGGGTTCGATACAGAGTAAAGCTCCCTGTACACAGTCCCATCAAACACTCCCAGGGCAGGTACAGCACGGGTTAGATACAGAGTAAAGCTCCCTCTACACTGTCCCATCAAACACTCCCAGGGCAGGTACAGCATGGGTTAGAAACAGATTAAAGCTCCCTCTACACTGTCCCATCAAACACTCCCAGGGCAGGTACAGCACGGGTTAGATACAGAGAAAAGCTCCCTCCGCACTTTCCCATCAAACACTCCCAGGGCAGGTACAGCACAGGTTAGATACAGAGTAAAGCTCCCTCTACGCTGTCCCATCAAAAACTCCCAGGGCAGGTACAGCACGGGTTAGCTACAGAGTAAAGCTCGCTCTGCACTGTCCCCTCAAACACTCCCAGGGCAGGTACAGCATGGGTTAGATACAGAGCAATGCTCTCTCTACAGTGTCCCATCAAACACTCCCAGGGCAGGACAGCATGGGATAGAGACAGAGCAAAGCTCCCTCGACACTTTCCCATCAAACACTCCCAGGGCAGGTACAGCACGGATTAGATACAGAGTAAAGCTCCCTCTACACTGTCCCATCAAACACTCCCAGGGCAGGTACAGAACGGATTAGATACAGAGGAAAGCTCCCTCTACACTGTACCATTAAACACTCCCAGGGCAGGTACAGCACGGGATAGAAACAGAGTAAAGCTCCCTCTACACTGTCCCATCAAACACTCCCAGGGCAGGTACAGCATGGGATGGATACAGAGTAAAGCTCCCTGTACACTGCACCATCAAACACTCCCAGGGCTGGTCGAGCATGGGTTAGCTAGAGAGTAAAGCTCCCTCTCCGCTGTCACATCAAACACTCCCAGGGCAGGTACAGCACGGGATAGATACAGAGTAAAGGTCCCTCTACACTGTCCCATCACACATTCCCAGGGCAGGTACAGCATGGGTTAGTTACAGAGTAAAGCTCCCTCTAAACTGTCCCATCAAACACTCGAAGGGCAGGTACAGCACGGGTTAGATACAGAGTAAAGCTCCCTCTACACTTTCCCATCAAACACTCCCAGGGCAGGTACAGCACAGGTTAGACACAGAGTAAAGCTCCCTCTACGCTGTCCCATCAAAAACTCCCAGGGCAGGTACAGCACGGTTTAGGTACAGAGTAAAGCTCGCTCTACACTGTCCCCTCAAACACTCCCAGGGCAGGTAAAGCATGGGTTAGATACAGAGCAATGCTCTCTCTACATTGTCCCATCAAACACTCCCAGGGCAGGTACAGCACGGGTTAGATACAGAGTAAAGCTCCCTCTACACTGTCCCATCAAACACTCCCAGGGCAGGTACAGCATGGGTTAGATACAGAGTAAAGCTCCCTCTGCACTGTCCCATCAAGCACTCACAGGGCAGGTACAGCACGGGTTAGATACAGAGTAAAGCTCCCTCTACACTGTCCCATCAAACACTCCCAGGGCAGGTACAGCACGGGTTTGATACAGAGTAAAGCTCCCTCTACACTGTCCCCATCAAACACTCCCAGGGCAGGTACAGCACGGGTTAGATACAGAGTAAAGCTCCCTTTTCACTGCCCCCATCAAACACTCCCAGGGCAGGTACAGCACGGGTTAGATACACAGTAAAGCTCCCTCTACACTGTCCCATCACACACTCTCAGGGCAGGTACAGCACGGGTTAGATGCAGAGTAAAGCTCCCTCTACACAGTACCATCAAACACTCCCAGGGCAGGTACAGCACGGGTTAGATACAGAGCAAAGCTCCCTCTACACTGTCCCATCAAACACTCCCAGGGCAGGTACAGCACAGGTTAGATACAGAGTAAAGCTCCGTCTACACGGTCCCATCAAACACTCCCGGGGCAGGTACAGCACGGGGTAGATACAGAGTAAAGCTATCTCTACACTGTCCCATCAAACACTCCCAGGGCAGGTACAGCACGGGTTAGATAAAGAGTAAAGCTTCCCATGCACTGTCCCATCAAACACTCCCAGGGCAGGTACAGCATAGGTTAGATACAGATTAAAGCTCCTTCTACACTGTCCCATCAAACAATCCCAGGGCAGGTACAGCACGGGTTAGATACAGAGTAAAGCTCCCTCTATACTGTCCCATCAAAAACTCCCAGGGCAGGTACAGCACGGGACAGATACAGAGTAAAGCTCCCTCTACACTGTCCCATCAAACACTCCCAGGGCAGGTACAGCATGGGCTAGATACAAAGTAAAGCTCCCTCTACACTGTCCCATCAAACACTCCCAGGGCAGGTACAGCATGGGTTAGATACAGAGTAAAGCTCCCTCTACACTGTCCCATCAAACACTCCCAGGGCAGGCACAGCATGGGTTAGATAAAAAGTAAAGCTCCCTCTGCACTGTCCCATCAAACACTCACAGGGCAGGTACAGCACGGGACAGATACAGAGTAAAGCTCCCTCTACGCTGTCCCATCAAACACTCCCAGGGCAGGTACAGCACGGGTTAGATACAGAGTAAAGCTCGCTCTACACTGTCCCCTCAAACACTCCCAGGGCAGGTACAGCATGGGTTAGATACAGAGCAATGCTCTCTCTACACTGTCCCATCAAACACTCCCAGGGCAGGTACAGCACGGGTTAGATACAGAGTAAAGCTCCCTCTACACTGTCCCATCAAACACTCCCAGGGCAGGTACAGCATGGGTTAGAAACAGAGTAAAGCTCCCTCTACACTGTCCCATCAAACACTCCCAGGGCAGGTACAGCATGGGTTAGATACAGAGTAAAGCTCACTGTGCACAGTCCCATCAAACACTCCCAGGGCAGGTACAGCACGGGTTAGATACAGAGTAAAGCTCCCTCTACACTGTCCCATCAAACACTCCAAGGGCAGGTACAGCACGGGTTAGATACAGAGAAAAGCTCCCTCCGCACTTTCCCATCAAACACTCCCAGGGCAGGTACAGCACAGGTTAGATACAGAGTAAAGCTCCCTCTACGCTGTCCCATCAAAAACTCCCAGGGCAGGTACAGCACGGGTTAGTTACAGAGTAAAGCTCCCTCTACACTGTCCCATCAAACACTCGAAGGGCAGGTACAGCACGGGTTAGATACAGAGTAAAGCTCCCTCTACACTTTCCCATCAAACACTCCCAGGGCAGGTACAGCACAGGTTAGACACAGAGTAAAGCTCCCTCTACGCTGTCCCATCAAAAACTCCCAGGGCAGGTACAGCACGGTTTAGGTACAGAGTAAAGCTCGCTCTACACTGTCCCCTCAAACACTCCCAGGGCAGGTAAAGCATGGGTTAGATACAGAGCAATGCTCTCTCTACATTGTCCCATCAAACACTCCCAGGGCAGGTACAGCACGGGTTAGATACAGAGTAAAGCTCCCTCTACACTGTCCCATCAAACACTCCCAGGGCAGGTACAGCATGGGTTAGATACAGAGTAAAGCTCCCTCTGCACTGTCCCATCAAGCACTCACAGGGCAGGTACAGCACGGGTTAGATACAGAGTAAAGCTCCCTCTACACTGTCCCATCAAACACTCCCAGGGCAGGTACAGCACGGGTTTGATACAGAGTAAAGCTCCCTCTACACTGTCCCCATCAAACACTCCCAGGGCAGGTACAGCACGGGTTAGATACAGAGTAAAGCTCCCTTTTCACTGCCCCCATCAAACACTCCCAGGGCAGGTACAGCACGGGTTAGATACACAGTAAAGCTCCCTCTACACTGTCCCATCACACACTCCCAGGGCAGGTACAGCACGGGTTAGATGCAGAGTAAAGCTCCCTCTACACAGTACCATCAAACACTCCCAGGGCAGGTACAGCACGGGTTAGATACAGAGCAAAGCTCCCTCTACACTGTCCCATCAAACACTCCCAGGGCAGGTACAGCACAGGTTAGATACAGAGTAAAGCTCCGTCTACACGGTCCCATCAAACACTCCCGGGGCAGGTACAGCACGGGGTAGATACAGAGTAAAGCTATCTCTACACTGTCCCATCAAACACTCCCAGGGCAGGTACAGCACGGGTTAGATAAAGAGTAAAGCTTCCCATGCACTGTCCCATCAAACACTCCCAGGGCAGGTACAGCATAGGTTAGATACAGATTAAAGCTCCTTCTACACTGTCCCATCAAACAATCCCAGGGCAGGTACAGCACGGGTTAGATACAGAGTAAAGCTCCCTCTATACTGTCCCATCAAAAACTCCCAGGGCAGGTACAGCACGGGACAGATACAGAGTAAAGCTCCCTCTACACTGTCCCATCAAACACTCCCAGGGCAGGTACAGCATGGGCTAGATACAAAGTAAAGCTCCCTCTACACTGTCCCATCAAACACTCCCAGGGCAGGTACAGCATGGGTTAGATACAGAGTAAAGCTCCCTCTACACTGTCCCATCAAACACTCCCAGGGCAGGCACAGCATGGGTTAGATAAAAAGTAAAGCTCCCTCTGCACTGTCCCATCAAACACTCACAGGGCAGGTACAGCACGGGACAGATACAGAGTAAAGCTCCCTCTACGCTGTCCCATCAAACACTCCCAGGGCAGGTACAGCACGGGTTAGATACAGAGTAAAGCTCGCTCTACACTGTCCCCTCAAACACTCCCAGGGCAGGTACAGCATGGGTTAGATACAGAGCAATGCTCTCTCTACACTGTCCCATCAAACACTCCCAGGGCAGGTACAGCACGGGTTAGATACAGATTAAAGCTCCCTCTACACTGTCCCATCAAACACTCCCAGGGCAGGTACAGCATGGGTTAGAAACAGAGTAAAGCTCCCTCTACACTGTCCCATCAAACACTCCCAGGGCAGGTACAGCATGGGTTAGATACAGAGTAAAGCTCACTGTGCACAGTCCCATCAAACACTCCCAGGGCAGGTACAGCACGGGTTAGATACAGAGTAAAGCTCCCTCTACACTGTCCCATCAAACACTCCAAGGGCAGGTACAGCACGGGTTAGATACAGAGAAAAGCTCCCTCCGCACTTTCCCATCAAACACTCCCAGGGCAGGTACAGCACAGGTTAGATACAGAGTAAAGCTCCCTCTACGCTGTCCCATCAAAAACTCCCAGGGCAGGTACAGCACGGGTTAGATACAGAGTAAAGCTCGCTCTACACTGTCCCCTCAAACACTCCCAGGGCAGGTACAGCATGGGTTAGATACAGAACAATGCTCTCTCTACACAGTCCCATCAAACACTCCCAGGGCAGGACAGCATGGGATAGAGACAGAGCAAAGCTCCCTCGACACTTTCCCATCAAACATTCCCAGGGCAGGTACAGCACGGGTTAGATACAGGGTAAAGCTCCCTCTACACTGTCCCATCAAACACTCCCAGGGCAGGTACAGCACGGATTAGATACAGAGTAAAGCTCCCTCTACACTGTACCATTAAACACTCCCAGGGCAGGTACAGCACGGGATAGAAACAGAGTAAAGCTCCCCCTACACTGTCCCATCAAACACTCCCAGGGCAGGTACAGCATGGGATGGATACAGAGTAAAGCTCCCTGTACACTGCACCATCAAACACTCCCAGGGCTGGTCGAGCATGGGTTAGCTAGAGAGTAAAGCTCCCTCTCCGCTGTCACATCAAACACTCCCAGGGCAGGTACAGCATGGGATAGATACAGAGTAAAGCTCCCTCTACACTGTCCCATCACACATTCCCAGGGCAGGTACAGCATGGGTTAGTTACAGAGTAAAGCTCCCACTACACTGTCCCATCAAACACTCGAAGGGCAGGTACAGCACGGGTTAGATACAGAGTAAAGCTCCCTCTCCACTGTCCCATCAAACACTCCCAGAGCATGTAAAGCATGGGTTAGATACAGAGTAAAGCTCCCTCTGCACTGTCCCATCAAACACTCCCAGGGCAGGTACAGCACAGGTTAGATGCAGAGTAAAGCTCCCTCTATACTATCCAATCAAACACTCCCAGGGCAGGTACAGCACGGGTTAGATACAGAGTAAAGCTCCCTCTACACTGTCCCATCAAACACTCCCAGGGCAGGTACAGCATGGGTTAGATACAGAGTAAAGCTCCCTGTACACAGTCCCATCAAACACTCCCAGGGCAGGTACAGCACGGGTAAGATACAGAGTAAAGCTCCCTCTACACTGTCCCATCAAACACTCCCAGGGCAGGTACAGCATGGGTTAGAAACAGAGTAAAGCTCCCTCTACACTGTCCCATCAAACACTCCCAGGGCAGGTACAGCACGGGTTAGATACAGAGTAAAGCTCCCTCTACACTTTCCCATCAAACACTCCCAGGGCAGGTACAGCACAGGTTAGACACAGAGTAAAGCTCCCTCTACGCTGTCCCATCAAAAACTCCCAGGGCAGGTACAGCACGGGTTAGGTACAGAGTAAAGCTCGCTCTACACTGTCCCCTCAAACACTCCCAGGGCAGGTACAGCATGGGTTAGATACAGAGCAATGCTCTCTCTACACTGTCCCATCAAACACTCCCAGGGCAGGTATAGCACGGGTTAGATACAGAGTAAAGCTCCCTCTACACTGTCCCATCAAACACTCCCAGGGCAGGTACAGCATGGGTTAGATACAGAGTAAAGCTCCCTCTGCACTGTCCCATCAAGCTCTCACAGGGCAGGTACAGCACGGGTTAGATACAGAGTAAAGCTCCCTCTACACTGTCCCATCAAACACTCCCAGGGCAGGTACAGCACGGGTTAGATACAGAGTAAAGCTCCCTCTACACTGTCCCCATCAAACACTCCCAGGGCAGGTACAGCACGGGTTAGATACAGAGTAAAGCTCCCTTTTCACTGCGCCCATCAAACACTCCCAGGGCAGGTACAGCACGGGTTAGATACAGAGTAAAGCTCCCTCTACACTGTCCCATCACACACTCCCAGGGCAGGTACAGCACGGGTTAGATACAGAGTAAAGCTCCCCCTACACCGTACCATCAAACACTCCCAGGGCAGGTACAGCACGGGTTAGATACAGAGTAAAGCTCCCCCTACACAGTCCCATCAAGCACTCCCAGGGCAGGGACAGCACGGGTTAGATACAGAGCAAAGCTCCCTCTACACTGTCCCATCAAACACTCCCAGGGCAGGTACAGCACAGGTTAGATACAGAGTAAAGCTCCGTCTACACGGTCCCATCAAACACTCCCGGGGCAGGTACAGCACGGGGTAGATACAGAGTAAAGCTATCTCTACACTGTCCCATCAAACACTCCCAGGGCAGGTACAGCACGGGTTAGATAAAGAGTAAAGCTTCCCATGCACTGTCCCATCAAACACTCCCAGGGCAGGTACAGCATAGGTTAGATACAGATTAAAGCTCCTTCTACACTGTCCCATCAAACAATCCCAGGGCAGGTACAGCACGGGTTAGATACAGAGTAAAGCTCCCTCTATACTGTCCCATCAAAAACTCCCAGGGCAGGTACAGCACGGGACAGATACAGAGTAAATCTCCCTCTACACTGTCCCATCAAACACTCCCAGGGCAGGTACAGCATGGGTTAGATACAAAGTAAAGCTCCCTCTACACTGTCCCATCAAACACTCCCAGGGCAGGTACAGCATGGGTTAGATACAGAGTAAAGCTCCCTCTACACTGTCCCATCAAACACTCCCAGGGCAGGCACAGCATGGGTCAGATAAAAAGTAAAGCTCCCTCTACACTGTCCCATCAAACACTCACAGGGCAGGTACAGCACGGGACAGATACAGAGTAAAGCTCCCTCTACACTGTCCCATCAAACACTCCCAGGGCAGGTACAGCATGGGTTAGATACAGAGTAAAGCTCCCTCTACACTGTCCCATCAAGTACTCCCAGCGCAGGTACAGCATGGGTTATATAGAAACTAAAGCTCCCTCTATATTGTCCCATCAAACACTCCCAGGGCAGGACAGCAGAGGATAGAGACAGAGCAAAGCTCCCTCGGCACTTTCCCATCAAACACTCCCAGGGGAGGTACAGAACGGGTTAGATACAGAGTAAAGCTCCCTCTACACTGTCCTATCAAACACTCCCAGGGCAGGTACAGCACGGGTCAGATACAGAGTAAAGCTCCCTCTACACAGTCCCATCAAACATTCCCAGGGCAGGTACAGCACGGGTTAGATACAGAGTAAAGCTCCCTCTACACTGTCCCATCAAACACTCCCAGGGCAGGGACAGCGCAGGTTAGATACAGAGTAAAGCTCTCTCTACACTGTCCCATCAAACACTCCCAGAGCAGGTATAGCACGGGTTGGATACAGAGTAAAGCTCCCTCTACACTGTCCTATCAAACACTCCCAGGGCAGGTACAGCACGGGTCAGATACAGAGTAAAGCTCCCTCTACACAGTCCCATCAAACATTCCCAGGGCAGGTACAGCACGGGTTAGATACAGAGTAAAGCTCCCTCTACACTGTCCCATCAAACACTCCCAGGGCAGGGACAGCGCAGGTTAGATACAGAGTAAAGCTCTCTCTACACTGTCCCATCAAACACTCCCAGGGCAGGTACAGCACGGGTTAGATACAGAGTGAAGGTACCTCTGCACTGTCCCATCAAAAACTCCCAGGGCAGGTACAGCACGGGTTAGATAAAGAGTAAAACTTCCTCTACACTGTCCAATCAAATACTCCCAGCGCATGTACAGCATGGGTTATATACAAAGTAAAGCTCCCGCTACACTGTCCCATCAAACACTCCCAGGGCAGGACAGCATGGGATAGAGACAGAGCAAAGCTCCCTCGACACTTTCCCATCAAACACTCCCAGGACAGGTACAGCACGGGTTAGATACAGAGTAAAGCTCCCTCTACACTGTCCCATCAAACACTCCCAGAGCAGGTACAGCATGGGTTAGATACAGAGTAAAGCTCCCTGTACACAGTCCCATCAAACACTCCCAGGGCAGGTACAGCACGGGTTAGGTACAGAGTAAAGCTCCCTCGACACTGTCCCATCAAACACTCCCAGGGCAGGTACAGCATGGGTTAGAAACAGAGTAAAGCTCCCTCTACACTGTCCCATCAAACACTCCCAGGGCAGGTACAGCACGGGTTAGATACAGAGTAAAGCTCCCTCTACACTTTCCCATCAAACACTCCCAGGGCAGGTACAGCACAGGTGAGATACAGAGTAAAGCTCCCTCTACGCTGTCCCATCAAAAACTCCCAGGGCAGGTACAGCACGGGTTAGATACAGAGTAAAGCTCGCTCTACACTGTCCCCTCAAACACTCCCAGGGCAGGTACAGCATGGATTAGATACAGAGCAATGCTCTCTCTACACTGTCCCATCAAACACTCCCAGGGCAGGTACAGCACGGGTTAGATACAGAGTAAAGCTCCCTCTACACTGTCCCATCAAACACTCCCAGGGCAGGTACAGCATGGGTTAGAAACAGAGTAAAGCTCCCTCTACACTGTCCCATCAAACACTCCCAGGGCAGGTACAGCATGGGTTAGATACAGAGTAAAGCTCCCTGTACACAGTCCCATCAAACACTCCCAGGGCAGGTACAGCACGGGTTAGATACAGAGTAAAGCTCCCTCTACACTGTCCCATCAAACACTCCCAGGGCAGGTACAGCATGGGTTAGAAACAGAGTAAAGCTCCCTCTACACTGTCCCATCAAACACTCCCAGGGCAGGTACAGCACGGGTTAGATGCAGAGAAAAGCTCCCTCCGCACTTTCCCATCAAACACTCCCAGGGCAGGTACAGCACAGGTTAGATACAGAGTAAAGCTCCCTCTACGCTGTCCCATCAAAAACTCCCAGGGCAGGTACAGCACGGGTTAGATACAGAGTAAAGCTCGCTCTACACTGTCCCCTCAAACACTCCCAGGGCAGGTACAGCATGGGTTAGATACAGAGCAATGCTCTCTCTACACTGTCCCATCAAACACTCCCAGGGCAGGACAGCATGGGATAGAGACAGAGCAAAGCTCCCTCGGCACTTTCCCATCAAACACTCCCAGGGCAGGTACAGAACGGGTTACATACAGAGTAAAGCTCCCTCTACACTGTCCTATCAAACACTCCCAGGGCAGGTACAGCAAGGGTCAGATACAGAGTAAAGCTCCCTCTACACTGTCCCATCAAACACTCCCAGGGCAGGTACAGCACGGGTTAGATACAAAATAAAGCTCCCTCTACACTGTCCCATCAAACACTCCCAGGGCAGGTACAGCACGGATTAGATACAGAGTAAAGCTCCCTCTACACTGTACCATTAAACACTCCCAGGGCAGGTACAGCACGGGATAGAAACAGAGTAAAGCTCCCTCTACACTGTCCCATCAAACACTCCCAGGGCAGGTACAGCATGGGATGGATACAGGGTAAAGCTCCATGTACACTGCACCATCAAACACTCCCAGGGCTGGTCGAGCATGGGTTAGCTAGAGAGTAAAGCTCCCTCTCCGCTATCACATCAAACACTCCCAGGGCAGGTACAGCACGGGATAGATACAGAGTAAAGCTCCCTCTACACTGTTCCATCACACATTCCCAGGGCAGGTACAGCATGGGTTAGTTACAGAGTAAAGCTCCCTCTACACTGTCCCATCAAACACTCGAAGGGCAGGTACAGCACGGGTTAGATACAGAGTAAAGCTCCCTCTCCACTGTCCCATCAAACACTCCCAGAGCAGGTAAAGCATGGGTTAGATACAGAGTAAAGCTCCCTCTGCACTGTCCCATCAAACACTCCCAGGGCAGGTACAGCACAGGTTAGATGCAGAGTAAAGCTCCCTCTATACTATCCAATCAAACACTCCCAGGGCAGGTACAGCACGGGTTAGATACAGAGTACAGCTCCCTCTACACTGTCCCATCAAACACTCCCAGGGCAGGTGCAGCATGGGTTAGATACAGAGTAAAGCTCCCTGTACACAGTCCCATCAAACACTCCCAGGGCAGGTACAGCACGGGTTAGGTACAGAGTAAAGCTCCCTCTACACTGTCCCATCAAACACTCCCAGGGCAGGTACAGCATGGGTTAGAAACAGAGTAAAGCTCCCTCTACACTGTCCCATCAAACACTCCCAGGGCAGGTACAGCACGGGTTAGATACAGAGTGAAGCTCCCTCTACACTTTCCCATCAAACACTCCCAGGGCAGGTACAGCACAGGTTAGATACAGAGTAAAGCTCCCTCTACGCTGTCCCATCAAAAACTCCCAGGGCAGGTACAGCACGGGTTAGATACAGAGTAAAGCTCGCTCTACACTGTCCCCTCGAACACTCCCAGGGCAGGTACAGCATGGGTTAGATACAGAGCAATGCTCTCTCTACACTGTCCCATCAAACACTCCCAGGGCAGGTACAGCACGGGTTAGATACAGAGTAAAGCTCCCTCTACACTGTCCCATCAAACAATCCCAGGGCAGGCACCGCATGGGTTAGAAAAAGAGTAAAGCTCCCTCTACACTGTCCCATCAAACACTCCCAGGGCAGGTACAGCATGGGTTAGATACAGAGTAAAGCTCCCTGTACACAGTCCCATCAAACACTCCCAGGGCAGGTACAGCACGGGTTAGATACAGAGTAAAGCTCCCTCTACACTGTCCCATCAAACACTCCCAGGGCAGGTACAGCACAGGTTAGATGCAGAGTAAAGCTCCCTCTATACTATCCAATCAAACACTCCCAGGGCAGGTACAGCACGGGTTAGATACAGAGTAAAGCTCCCTCTACACTGTCCCATCAAACACTCCCAGGGCAGGTACAGCATGGGTTAGATACAGAGTAAAGCTCCCTGTACACAGTCCCATCAAACACTCCCAGGGCAGGTACAGCACGGGTTAGATACAGAGTAAAGCTCCCTCTACACTGTCCCATCAAACACTCCCAGGGCAGGTACAGCATGGGTTAGAAACAGAGTAAAGCTCCCTCAACACTGTCCCATCAAACACTCCCAGGGCAGGTACAGCACGGGTTAGATACAAAGTAAAGCTCCCTCTACACTTTCCCATCAAACACTGCCAGGGCAGGTACAGCACAGGTTAGATACAGAGTAAAGCTCCCTCTACGCTGTCCCATCAAAAACTCCCAGGGCAGGTACAGCACGGGTTAGATACAGAGTAAAGCTCGCTCTAGACTGTCCCCTCAAACACTCCCAGGGCAGGTACAGCATGGGTTAGATACAGAGCAATGCTCTCTCTACACTGTCCCATCAAACACTCCCAGGGCAGGTACAGCACGGGTTAGATACAGAGTAAAGCTCCCTCTACACTGTCCTATCAAACACTCCCAGGGCAGGTACAGCATGGGTTAGAAACAGAGTAAAGCTCCCTCTACACTGTCCCATCAAACACTCCCAGGGCAGGTACAGCACGGGTTAGATACAGAGTAAAGCTCCCTCTACACTTTCCCATCAAACACTCCCAGGGCAGGTACAGCACGGGTTAGATACAGAGTAAAGCTCCCTCTCCACTGTCCCATCAAACACTCCCAGAGCAGGTAAAGCATGGGTTAGATACAGAGTAAAGCTCCCTCTGCACTGTCCCATCAAATACTCCCAGGGCAGGTACAGCACAGGTTAGATGCAGAGTAAAGCTCCCTCTGTACTATCCAATCAAACACTCCCAGGGCAGGTACAGCACGGGTTAGATACAGAGTAAAGCTCCCTCTACACTGTCCCATCAAACACTCCCAGGGCAGTTACAGCATGGGTTAGATACAGAGTAAAGCTCCCTGTACACAGTCCCATCAAACACTCCCAGGGAAGGTACAGCACGGGTTAGATACAGAGTAAAGCTCCCTCTACACTGTCCCATCAAACACTCCCAGGGCAGGTACAGCACGAGGTTAGATACAGAGTAAAACTCCCTCCAAGCTGTCCCATCAAAAACTCCCAGGGCAGGTACAGCACGGGTTAGATACAGAGTAAAGCACGCTCTACACTGTCCCCTCAAACACTCCCAGGGCAGGTACAGCATGGGTTAGATACAGAGCAATGCTCTCTCTACACTGTCCCATCAAACACTCCCAGTGCAGGTACAGCACGGGTTAGATACAGAGTAAAGCTCCCTCTACACTGTCCCATCAAACACTCCCAGGGCAGGTACAGCACGGGTTAGAAACAGAGTAAAGCTCCCTCTACACTGTCCCATCAAACACTCCCAGGGCAGGTACAGCATGGGTTAGTTACAGAGTAAAGCTCCCTCTACATTGTCCCATCAAACACTCGAAGGGCAGGTACAGCACGGGTTAGATACAGAGTAAAGCTCCCTCTCCACTGTCCCATCAAACACTCCCAGAGCAGGTAAAGCATGGGTTAGATACAGAGTAAAGCTCCCTCTGCACTGTCCCATCAAACACTCCCAGGGCAGGTACAGCACAGGTTAGATGCAGAGTAAAGCTCCCTCTATACTATCCAATCAAACACTCCCAGGGCAGGTACAGCACGGGTTAGATACAGAGTAAAGCTCCCTCTGCACTGTCCCATCAAACACTCCCAGGGCAGGTACAGCATGGGTTAGATACAGAGTAAAGCTCCCTGTACACAGTCCCATCAAACACTCCCAGGGCAGGTACAGCACGGGTTAGATACAGAGTAAAGCTCCCTCTACACTGTCCCATCAAACACTCCCAGGGCAGGTACAGCATGGGTTAGAAACAGAGTAAAGCTCCCTCTACACTGTCCCATCAAACACTCCCAGGGCAGGTACAGCACGGGTTAGATACAGAGTAAAGCTCCCTCTACACTTTCCCATCAAACACTCCCAGGGCAGGTACAGCACAGGTTAGATACAGAGTAAAGCTCCCTCTACGCTGTCCCATCAAAAACTCCCAGGGCAGGTACAGCACGGGTTAGATACAGAGTAAAGCTCGCTCTACACTGTCCCCTCAAACACTCCCAGGGCAGGTACAGCATGGGTTAGATACAGAGCAATGCTCTCTCTACACTGTCCCATCAAACACTCACAGGGCAGGTACAGCCCGCACAGATACAGAGTAAAGCTCCCTCTCCACTGTCCCATCAAACACTCCCAGAGCAGGTAAAGCATGGATTAGATACAGAGTAAAGCTCCCTCTGCACTGTCCCATCAAACACTCCCAGGACAGGTACAGCACAGATTAAATACAGAGTAAAGCTCCCGCTGCACTGTCCCATCAAACAAGAATCTTCCTGTTCACCAAGCTCAGAAGAGCACCTCCTAACCTGCCAATGAGACATTTGAAATGTCCACACCAGCCACGACTGTGGCCTATTCTGGCGAATTAATTTTGTGTTGTGGGACTACACCCAGTTCCTCAGTGGACCTATGAGCCTTAAAGGTGGATTCTAGAATTAATTTTAAATTGAATGGGCAGAAAATCGTGCACATTGTGCAGGCTGCCACTTTGTGCTTCCCTCGTCCGCTGATCATTCCCCGAGACTACGATTATGCAGGATCTGCGCAATGGTGGCATCGGAGAGGGGAGACCCTCGTATCTTCGGCTGGCCCCGCATTCAGACCCTTAGCACATAAGTACATAAGAGGTAAGAGCAGGAGTTGGCCAGTCGGCCCCTCGAGCCTGCTCCACCACACGGCCCCTCGAGCCTGCTCCACCACACGGCCCCTCGAACCTGCCCCACCACACGGCCCCTCGAACCTGCCCCACCACACGGCCCCTCGAACCTGCCCCACCACACGGCCCCTCGAGCCTGCTCCACCACACGGCCCCTCGAACCTGCCCCACCACACGGCCCCTCGAACCTGCCCCACCACACGGCCCCTCGAGCCTGCTCCACCACACGGCCCCTCGAGCCTGCTCCACCACACGGCCCCTCGAGCCTGCTCCACCACACGGCCCCTCGAGCCTGCTCCACCACACGGCCCCTCGAGCCTGCCCCACCACACGGCCCCTCGAGCCTGCCCCGACACACGGCCCCTCGAACCTGCCCCACCACACGGCCCCTCGAGCCTGCCCCACCATACGGCCCCTCGAGCCTGCTCCACCACACAGCCCCTCGAGCCTGCCCCACCACACAGCCCCTCGAGCCTGCTCCGCCATTCAATAAGATCATGGCTGATCCTCGACCTCAACTCCACTTTCCTGCCCGATCCCCATATCCGTTAATTCCCCAAGAGTCCAAAACTCTATCGATCTCAGCCTTGAATATACTCAACGGTTCAGCATCCACCGCCCTCTGGGGCAGAGAATTCCAAAGATTCACAACCCTCTGAGTGAAGAAATTCGGTGTATTTCAGGATATCGACACTCCTCCTTGTTGACTTCCTGACTCAGCTGAAAATTCCGCCCATCAGTTCAGCATTCCACGGAGAATCCTTGCAACCTGCTGATAGAACAGGGACATTAACTTTTAAGAGAGAACCCAATTCCAATTTATCTTGTTTTTTAAAATGTCACTGTGTATTCATTAACAAAATCCTTTGAATGTTCTCAACCATGTTCCCCGTGTTACTGAGAAATCTATCTCATGACACTGTGTTGAGACCAAAGGGGGTGGTCCCAGTATTTCATCCAATACAAGCTGGGCAAAAATAGACGTCATAATGGAAATACTTTCCCCTTCTCTCTTTAAGGCGCTGACCCATAGACACTGGACGCCATGCACTATCTAACCCAAGGAGCTTGACTATTCAACCATAGAGACGATGAAGGTTGATCCGTACCATTCACTCCTCAAAATCACAAGAGTGTACTTTGCAGCTTAAGTCATTGCAAAGCGAGGGATGGCTCATTCACTAAGTCAGCCATGGCTCAAGGGTAGCTCTCTCTCTCTCTCTCTCTCTTGCATCTGACTCTGAAGGTCGTGGGTTCAAGCTCCCACTGCAGAGACTTGAGCACAAAATCTAGGCCGACACTCCCAGTGCCAGTACTGAGGGAGCGCCGCACTGTCGGAGGGGCAGTACTGAGGGAGCGCCGCACTGTCGGAGGGGCAGTACTGAGGGAGCGCCGCACTGTCGGAGGGGCAGTACTGAGGGAGCGCCGCACTGTCGGAGGGGCAGTACTGAGGGAGCGCCGCACTGTCGGAGGGGCAGTACTGGGGGAGCGCCGCACTGTCGGAGGGGCAGTACTGAGGGAGCGCCGCACTGTCGGAGGGGCAGTACTGAGGGAGCGCCGCACTGTCGGAGGGGCAGTACTGAGGGAGCGCCGCACTGTCGGAGGGGCAGTACTGAGGGAGCGCCGCACTGTCGGAGGGGCAGTACTGAGTGAGCGCCGCACTGTCGGAGGGGCAGTACTGAGGGAGCGCCGCACTGTCCGAGGGGTAGTACTGAGGGAGCGCCGCATTGTCGGAGGGGCAGTACTGAGGGAGCGCTGCACTGTCGGAGGGGCAGTACTGAGGGAGCGCCGCACTGTCGGAGGGGCAGTACTGAGGGAGCACTGCACTGTCGGAGGGGCGGTACTGAGGGAGTGCCGCACTGTCGGAGAGGCATTACTAAGGGAGCACCGCACTGTTGGAGGGGCACTACTGAGGGAGTGCTGCACTTTCGGCGGGGCAGTACTGAGGGAGCGCCGTGCTGTCGGAGGGGCAGTACTGAGGGAGCGCTGCACTGTCGGAGGGGCAATACTGAGGGAGCGCCGCGCTGTCGGAGGGGCAGTACTGAGGGAGCGCCGCACTGTCGAAGGGGCAGTACTGAGGGAGCACTGCACTGTCGGAGGGGCGGTACTGAGGGAGTGCCGCACTGTCGGAGAGGCAGTACTAAGGGAGCACCGCACTGTTGGAGGGGCACTACTGAGGGAGTGCTGCACTGTCGGAGGGGCAGTACTGAGGGAGTGCTGCACTGTCGGGGGGGCACTACTGAGGGAGTGCTGCACTGTCGGAGGGGCAGTACTGAGGGAGTGCTGCACTGTTGGAGGGTCAGTACTGAGGGAGTGCTGCACTGTCGGAGGGGCAGTACTGAGGGAGTGCTGCACTGTCGGAGGGGCAGTACTGAGGGAGTGCTGCACTGTCGGAGGGGCAGTACTGAGGGAGTGCTGCACTGTCGGAGGTGCAGTCTTTCGGATGAGACGTAAAACTGTGGACCCCGTCTGCCCTCTCAGGTGGACATAAAAGATCCCACTCCATCCTCCTCCAACGCCTCTGCACCATTGTCCAGCTGGGTGGGACTGCACTCGCCTGGTTCTATTCTTATCTATCTATTCGTAACCAGAGAATCACCTGCAACGGTTTCTCTTCCCGCTCCCACATCGTTACCTCTGGTGTCCCCCAAGGATCTATCCTTGGCCCCTCCTATTTCTCATCTATATGCTGCCTCTCGGTGACATCATCCAAAAACACAGCGTCAGTTTCCACATGTACGCTGACGACACCCAGCTCTACCTCACGGCCACTTCTCTCGACCCCTCCACGGTCTCTATATTGTCAGACTGCTTGTCCGACATCCAGTTCTGGATGAGCAGAAATTTTCTCCAACGAAATATCAGGAAGACCAACTGATGCGCCATCAATTACTCATAAAAGACGGAGAGTTAGGAGAGTAACTAAAAGGCTTTTATTAGCAAAGAACAGAGCATGCCTCTCGTGGTTGACTGGGTTCCAAGAAGGCAGGGGGCTGCAGAGCAATCACCTTTATACTTGGGCCTGTGGGTGGAGCCAGCAGAGACATGCTGAGGCATGCATAGGTACAACAGTGTGCAACAACAACAACGGTGAACAACAATAACAGTGGTTTACCACATTCACCCCTTGTTTAAAATTGAGTCCGGCGGGGTGAAGTGTACTAAAGGTTCGTGTAAGTAAGTCTATCAGGTGGCCTTGTATGCCGTCCTGATCGTCGTGGTGGCGGCGGTGATGGTGCAGCATCCAACGTTGAATCGGACGTCTCATTGAGTGGTTGGGTGGTCAATGACGGGTCCTGGGGCTGCGGCATGCCGCCTAGCGGGGTTGGGTTGTGGGTAGTGGTGGATGGCAATGGTAGTGTTTCAGGGGCGCCCGAAGGTGCGAGATCTCGTGTGGGGGCTGTGTCCTCCCGTCTGTCCGGGTACGCTACGTAAGCGTACTGGGGGTAGGCGTGGGTAGTGGTGGGTGGCGAGGGAGGTGTTTCGGGAGCACCTGAAGGTGCGAGGTCTCGTATGGAGACTGTGTCCTCCCGCCCGTCCGGGTACACCACGTAAGCATACTGAGGGTTGGCATGGAGGAGGCTCACCCTCTCGACCAGGGGGTCCGTCTTATGGGACCTCACGTGCTTCCGCAGTAGGACGGGTCCTGGAGAAGTCAGCCATGTCGGTAACGAGATCCCCGATGTGGGCTTCCTGGGGAAGGAGAACATTCTCTCGTGAGGGGTAGCATTGGTGGCTGTACAGAGCAGTGACCGAATGGAATGGAGCGCCGCAGGGAGGACTTCCTGCCAGCGAGAGGTCGGAAGGCCCTTAGATTTCAAGTTTAAAAGGACTGTCTTCCAGACCGTCGCATTCTCCCTTTCCACCTAGCCATTACCCCGGGGGTTGTAGCTGGTGGTCCTGCTTGTAGCAATACCTCTCGAGAGCAGGTACTGCCGAAGTTCGTCGCTCATAAAGGATGAGCCCCTGTCGCTATGAATATAGCTAGGGAAACCGAACAAGGCGAAGAGGTCATTCAGACATTTAATGACTGTGGTACTGGTCATGTCTGAGCAAGGGATGGCAAACGGGAAACGGGAGTACTCGTCAATTATGTTGAGGAAGTACACATTGCGGTCGGAGGAGGGGAGGGGCCCTTTAAAATCGACGCTCAGCCGTTCAAAGGGGCGCGTGGCTTTGATCAGGCTTGCTCTGTCTGGCCTATAAAAATGCGGTTTGCACTCGGCACAGATTTGGCAGTTCCTGGTCATGGTCCTGACCTCCTCGATGGAGTAGGGCAGGTTACGGGATTTGATGAAGTGAAAAAACCTGGTGACCCCCGGGTGGCAGAGGTCATTGTGAAGGGTCTTCAGTCTATCGACCTGCGCGTTGGCGCATGTACCACGTGATAGGGCATCTGGGGGCTCATTGAGTTTCCCGGGCCGGTACAAGATATCGTAATTGTAGGTGGAGAGTTCGATTCTCCACCTCAAGATCTTGTCGTTCTTGATTTTGCCCCTCTGCTTATTATTAAACATAAAAGCTACTGAACGCTGGTCAGTGAGCAGGGTAAATCGTTTTCCGGCCAGGTAATGCCTCCAATGTCGCACAGCTTCCACAATGGCCTGGGCCTCCTTTTTGACAGGAGTGTCGAATCTCGGGGCCCTGGAGGGTCCTTGAGAAAAAAGCCACGGGTCTCCCCGCCTGGTTAAGGGTTGCAGCTAGGGCAAAGTCGGATGCGTCGCTCTCCACTTGGAAAGGGATGGACTCATCCACTGCGTGCATCGTGGCCCTCGCAATATCTCTTTTTATGAGAGTGAAGGCTGCACAGGCCTCTGCTGCCAGGGGGAAGGAGGTGGACTTGATGAGGGGTCTGGCTTTGTCCGCATAGTTGGGCACCCACTGAGCATAGTACGAGAAAAACCCTAGGCATCTCTTCAGTGCTTTTTGGCAGTGGGGGAGGGGGAGCTTCATAAGGGGGCGCATCCTGTCGGGGTCGGGGCTGATGACTCCGTTCTCCACTACACAGCCAAGAATGGCAAGGCGTTTGGTACGAAACATACATTTGTCCTTGTTGTATGTTAGGTTCAGCCGCTGGGCCGTACGGAGGAATTTCTCTAGGTTAACATCATGGTCCTGCTGGTCGTGGCCGCAGATGGTGACGTTGTCTAGATAGGGGAAAGTGGCCTGGAGCGCGTTCTGGTCAACCATCCGGTCCATCTCCCGTTGGAAGACTGAAACCCCGTTGGTGACGCCGAAGGGAACTCTGAGGAAGTGGTAGAGACGACCGTCAGCTTCAAACGCTGTGTACTGGCGGTCCTCAGCCCTGATGGGGAGCTGGTGGTATGCCGACTTTAGATCAATCGTCGAGAACACCCGGTATTGTGCTATCTGGTTGACCATGTCAGATATGCGGGGGAGTGGGTATGCATCTAGCTGGGTGTAGCGATTGATCGTCTGGCTGTAGTCAATAACTAGGCGCTGTTTTTCGCCAGTCTTCACTGCCACCACTTGTGCTCACCATGGGCTGGTGCTACTTTCAATAATCCCTTCCTTCAGGAGTCTCGCTACCTCGGATTTAATGAAGCTCCTATCCCCGGCACTGTAACGCCTGCTTTTGGTAGCGATGGGCTTACAGTCGCGGGTGAGGTTAGCGAACAAGGGGGGGGGGGGAATTTAAGGGTGGAGAGGCTGCAAATGGTGCGCGGCGGGCGATTTAAAAGCTGCTGGCTGCAGACTGTGAGTGGGGGAGGGGTCCGTCGTACGCTAATGTGACACTCTTGAGGTGGCACTGAAAATCCAACCCCAGTAGAACGGCAGCGCAGAGATGGGGCAGGACCAGGAGTTTAAAATTTTTGTATTCTGTGCCCCTTACTGAAAGGGTCACTACACAGTAGCCACCGACGTCCGCTGACTGGGCTTTGGAAGCCAGAGAGATCCGATGGCGCGTCGGCAGGACCGGGAGAGAGTAACTGTGCACCGTGTCGGGGTGGATAAAGCTCTCCGTGCTCCCGCTGTCAAAAAGGCAGGTAGTGGCGCGGCCGTTTACCGTAATGTCCATCATGGACCTGGACAGTTGATGAGGGAGAGATTGGTCCAGCGTCACGGAGGCCAGCGTATGGTCGAGCGAGTCGATGTGGTCGTCAGATGAGGCGGTGGTTGAGTCCGGGTCCCCCATGGTTGAAGTTGGAGACGTCCAAGATGGCGGACAAGATGGCGGCGCCCATGATCCTGATCCCCACACGGCTGGGGGAGCCCAAGATGGCGGACAAGATGGCTGCCCCCACGGTTCACACGCGGCGCTGCTGGCGTTAGCGGTTTAACCTTTGCAGGCGCTGACATAGTGTCCTTTCTTCCCGCAGCCGGAGCAGGTAGCGTTTCTCGCCGGGCAGCGTGCTCTGGGGTGTTTTGCCTGGCCACAAAAATAACATTTCTGTGCCTTGGACATCGCAGCAGCAGTTGAAGGTGGCGGTCCCATGAGCCAAGGTTGTGGCGTCCACGTTGCGGAGCGGTTAGGGGAGAAGGCGTCCATATTCCTGTGGGCCGCGTCGAGCGAGAGCGCAAGGGACACTGCCTTTCTCAGGTCCATTTCTCCCTTTTCCAACAGTCTCTGCCGGGAGTAGTCGGACCTTAGACCTGCAACGAAAGCATCTCGGATCAGTCCCTCCGTGTGTGCTGCGGCTGATACTTCTTTGCAATCGCAGTCTCGGCCGAGTATCCGTAGTGCCCGTAGGAAGGCCTCCACCGATTCCCCGGGCTGCTGTCTGCGGGATCTTAAGAGGTGCCTGGCATAGACCGTATTTACCGGGCGTGCGTATTGCCCTTTTAGCAGACCGATAGCCGCCGCGTAGGTCGTCGCGTCCTGGATTATTGTATAAACTTGGTGGCTCACCTTTGAGGCCAGGATTTCCAACTTGTTTTCGTCCAGAGTCACAGTTGAGGCTTGCAGGTAGGCCTCGAAGCAACGCAGCCAATGCGTGAATTTGGTAGCCGAACCCGCTTCTTGGGGGTCTAGGTCCAGGCATGTTGGTCTGAGGGCTCGCAGCAGCTCCTGCTGCTCAGCGTTTGGTGCAGCAGCCTGCTGTTCAGTGTTTGTTGTCGACATTTTGTTTTTGCTAATAAAATTGATGCGCCATCAATTACTCATAAAAGACGGAGAGTTAGGAGAGTAACTAAAGGCTTTTATTAGCAAAGAACAGAGCATGCCTCTCGTGGTTGACTGGGTTCCAAGAAGGCAGGGGGCTGCAGAGCAATCACCTTTATACTTGGGCCTGTGGGTGGAGCCAGCAGAGACATGCTGAGGCATGCATAGGTACAACAGTGTGCAACAACAACAACGGTGAACAACAATAACAGTGGTTTACCGCACCAACGCCATTGTTTCGGACCCGCCACAAACTCTGTTCCCGAGCCACCGACTCCATCCCTCTCCCTAACATCTGTCCGAGGCTGAACCACACTGTTCGCAACCTTGGTATCATATTTGACCCTGAAATGAGCTTCCGACCACATATCCGCAGCATAACTAAGACCGCGTATTTCCACCTCCGTAACATCGCCAGTCTCCGCCCCCTGCCTCAGCTCATCCGCTGCTGAAACCCTCACCGTGCCTTTGTTCCCTCTAGACTCGACTATTCCAACACACTCCTGGCTGGTCTCCCAGCTTTCAATCTCCATAAACCTCAGCTCATCCAAAAACTCAACTGCCCCGTGTCCTAACTCGCACCCAGCCCCGTTCACCCATAGCCCTTGTGCTCACTGCCCCGTGTCCTAACTCACACCCAGTCCCGTTCACCCATCACCCCCTGTGCTCACTGCCCCGTGTCCTAACTCACACCCAGTCCCGTTCACCCATCGCCCCCTGTGCTCACTGCCCCGTGTCCTAACTCACACCCAGCCTCGTTCACCCATAGCCCCTGTGCTCACTGCCCCGTGTCCTAACTCACACCCAGTCCCGTTCACCCATCACCCCCTGTGCTCACTGCCCCGTGTCCTAACTCACACCCAGTCCCGTTCACCCATCACCCCCTGTGCTCACTGCCCCGTGTCCTAACTCACACCCAGTCCCGTTCACCCATCACCCCCTGTGCTCACTGCCCCGTGTCCTAACTCACACCCAGTCCCGTTCACCCATCACCCCCTGTGCTCACTGCCCCGTGTCCTAACTCACACCCAGTCCCGTTCACCCATCACCCCCT
This sequence comes from Somniosus microcephalus, assembly GCF_052327205.1. Lineage (NCBI taxonomy): Eukaryota > Metazoa > Chordata > Chondrichthyes > Squaliformes > Somniosidae > Somniosus > Somniosus microcephalus. The sequence goes on along the minus strand of NC_140997.1, from coordinate 233,699,064 downwards.
GTGCTCACTGCCCCGTGTCCTAACTCACACCCAGTCCCGTTCACCCATCACCCCCTGTGCTCACTGCCCCGTGTCCTAACTCACACCTAGTCCCGTTCACCCATCACCCTCTGTGCTCACTGCCCCGTGTCCTAACTCGCACCCAGTCCCGTTCACCCATCACCCTCTGTGCTCACTGCCCCGTGTCCTAACTCACACCCAGTCCCGTTCACCCATCACCCCCTGTGCTCACTGCCCCGTGTCCTAACTCACACCCAGTCCCGTTCACCCATCACCCCCTGTGCTCACTGCCCCGTGTCCTAACTCACACCCAGTCCCGTTCACCCATCACCCTCTGTGCTCACTGCCCCGTGTCCTAACTCACACCCAGTCCCATTCACCCATCACCCCCTGTGCTCACTGCCCCGTGTCCTAACTCACACCCAGTCCCGTTCACCCATCACCCCCTGTGCTCACTGCCCCGTGTCCTAACTCACACCCAGTCCCGTTCACCCATCACCCCCTGTGCTCACTGCCCCGTGTCCTAACTCACACCCAGTCCCGTTCACCCATCACCCTCTGTGCTCACTGCCCCGTGTCCTAACTCACACCCAGTCCCGTTCACCCGTCACCCCCTGTGCTCACTGCCCCGTGTCCTAACTCACACCCAGTCCCGTTCACCCATCACCCCCTGTGCTCACTGCCCCGTGTCCTAACTCACACCCAGTCCCGTTCACCCATCACCCCCTGTGCTCACTGCCCTGTGTCCTAACTCGCACCCAGTCCCGCTCACCCATCACCCCCTGTGCTCACTGCCCCATGTCCTAACTCACACCCAGTCCCGTTCACCCATCACCCCCTGTGCTCACTGCCCCGTGTCCTAACTCACACCCAGCCCCGTTCACCCATCACCCCCTGTGCTCACTGCCCCCTGTCCTAACTCACACCCAGCCCCGTTCACCCATCACCCCCTGTGCACACTACCCTGTGTCCTAACTCGCACCCAGTCCCGTTCACCCATCACCCCCTGTGCTCACTGCCCCGTGTCCTAACTCACACCCAGTCCCGTTCACCCATCACCCCCTGTGCTCACTGCCCCGTGTCCTAGCTCACACCCAGTCCCGTTCACCCATCACCCCCTGTGCTCACTGCCCCGTGTCCTAATTCACACCCAGTCCCGTTCACCCATCACCCCCTGTGCTCACTGCCCCGTGTCCTAACTTGCACCCAGTCCCGTTCACCCATCACCCCCTGTGCTCACTGCCCCGTTTCCTAACTCACACCCAGTCCCGTTCACCCATCACCCCCTGTGCTCACTGCCCCGTGTCCTAACTCACACCCAGTCCCGTTCACCCATCACCCCCTGTGCTCACTGCCCCGTGTCCTAACTCACACCCAGTCCCGTTCACCCATCACCCCCTGTGCTCACTGCCCCGTGTCCTAACTCACACCCAGTCCCGTTCACCCATCACCCCCTGTGCTCACTGCCCCGTGTCCTAATTCACACCCAGTCCCGTTCACCCATCACCCCCTGTGATCACTGCCCCGTGTCCTAACTCACACCCAGCCCCGTTCACCCATAGCCCCTGTGCTTGCTGACCTACATTGGCTCCTGGTTAAGCAACGCCTCGATTTTAAAATTCTCATCCTTGTTTTCAAATCCCTCCGTGTCCTCGCCCCCTCCCTATCTCTGTAACCTCCTCCAGCCCTACAACCCTCCGAGATCTCTGCGCTCCTCTAATTCTGGCCTCTTGAGCATCTCCCGATTTTAATCGCTCCACCATTGGCGGCCGTGCCTTCAGCTGCCTGGGCCCCGGGCTCTGGAATTCCCTCCCTAAACCTCTCCGCCTCTCTCTCCTCCTTTAAGATGCTCCTGAAAACCGACCTCTTTGACCAAGCCTTTGGCCACTTGTCGTAATATCTCTTTATGTGGCTCGATGTCAAATTTTGTTTCGTAACACTGCTGTGAAGCTCCTTGGGATGTTTTAACACCTTAAAGGCGCTGTAGAATCATCGAATCATAGCATGGTAACAGCACGGAAGGAGGCCATTCGGCCCGTTGAGCCCGTGCCGGCTCTCTGCAAGAGCACTTCAGCCAGTCCCACTCCCCCACCCTTTCCCCGGAGCCCTGCAAATGTTTTTCCTTCAGGTACTTCTCCAACTTCCTTTTGAAAGCCTCGATTGAATCTGCCTCCACCACCCTCTCAGGCAGTGAATTCCAGATCCTGACCACTCGCTGCGTATAAATGTTTTTCCTCATGTCGACTTTGGTTCTTCTGCCAATCACTTTAAATCTGTGTCCTCTGGCTCTCGACCCTTCCGCCAATAGGAACAGTTTCTCTCTCTCTGCTCTGACTAGACCCAGAGGAAATTCTTTCATTTTTTGCACTAGTAATGCACGTGTCCACCTTAGAGGATAGACGGGGCCTCGGTTTATCGTCTCACCAAAAGACGGCACCTTCGACAGTGCAGCACTCCCTCAGAACTGTACTGGGAGTGTCGGCCTAGATTATGTGCTCAAGTCTCTGTACCAATGAGGCTCCTCCTCTAGACTCATCTTTTGTTTCTTTACTTGTCCCATTACTACCCTACTTTGCCTCGCACCATCATCCCTTTTGTCATTTAATCTCGCCTGCCCTCCACCCTATCACAGAAATTCTCTTGTGTTCTTTCCTCCTCTCCCACTTTTCCCTGCCTCTGTACCTGCTTAAATTCCACTATATCTCTAACTTTTCCAGTTCTGAAGAAAGGTCATCGAGCTGAAACATTGACTCAGTTTCTCTCTCTCCACGGATGCTGCCTGACCTGCTGAGTGTTTCCAGCATTTTCTGTTTTTATTCAGGAACCAATTGGATGTGTTTGTGGAGTGAGAAGAGATTGAAGGATTGCGTCGAGATCAATCAAGTGATAAAAGGCCGCAAAATTCGTTTTGTAACACCTCCCGTTAGCGCCTGGCGGGGGCAATAATGGGGCACTAAGGGGCTAGCGCCCGGGCGCGACAAATGGAGCGACGCCCACGAACCTCAGTGCCGGTAACTCTACGCGCCTGGGCCTCTCACGCCTCAGAGATCGTGATGTCATAAAGTGCGCAGCGCGTCGTTATCGCCCCGGTTGGGAAATTGACTTGCGCCCCCTGCTTTATCGCCTCGCGCCAACAACGCCAGCAAGAGGAGGTGTTGTGAACTCGGCGGGCCGCTTCGGGAGCGGTAATTAAAGGGAATGCGTTTCAGCTCGTGCGACCTTTATTATTTGCACCAGTCTGGGGCCTGCGCAAAGTTTTTAATGTTTCATTGGTGCGAGCTGTCCGAGCCCTGCACTTTGTGAGAGTGTTTGGGGCTGTAATGGCAGCCGCCCAGGTCGCCTTGTAAAACCGAGCTGAGGACAACCAGCGAGTGCAGCATCATTGGCCTTCCCCTTGAAGCGAGGGAAGCAGCCTCTGTGATGAACGAGCGCCGTTCACAATGCGCTTGAAATTGTTTCGCGGTCTGCCGCTACCACCCCGCTCTCGGACTTAAGCACCCTGAGAGAAGTGGTTAACGCGCGATTTAGCTCCACTTCCCTCTAAAACGGGAGGCGAGAATAATTAGCGCCTGGCGCTAATTTTTCAATTTTCAAAATTTTAGCGCCCCCAATGGGGCCACACCAAATTTCTCCCCCAAAGTGTCTTGAGTTAAATGGCCTTTTCCTATTAACACTCTCATATTCCTCTGCAGTTGGAAGCTAGCTGTTGGTGCCCATGCGAGAGTGATAGGTTGCCATGGTTGCCCATGGTGTATTGACCATGCACTAAAAGTGGTAAATTGATCAACATGTGTTGACCATAATTGACCCTGGTGTATTGATCATATGTTGATCATTTATTGATCATTTTACAGCCTTGGTCCAAACATGGACAAAGGAGCTGAATTCCAGAGGTGAGGTGAGAGTAACTGCCCTTGACATCAAGGCAGCATTTGACCGAGTCTGGCATCAAGGAGCCCTAGTAAAACTGAAGTCATTGGGGATCACGGGGGGGAATCTTTCCACTGGCTGGAGTCATACCTAGCACAAAGGAAGATGGTTGTGGTGGTTGGAGGTCAATCACCTCAGCCCCAGGACATCACTGCAGGAGTTCCTCAGGGCAGTGTCCTAGGCCCAACCATCTTCAGCTGCTTCATCAATGACCTTCCCTCCATCATAAGGTCAGATATGGGGATGTTCGCTGATGACTGCACAGTGTTCAGTTCTAATCGCAACTCCTCAGAAAATGAAGCAGTCCATGCCCACATGCAACAAGTCCTGGATGACATTGAGGCTTGGGCTGATAAATGGCAGGTAACATTCGTGCCACACAAGTGCCAGGCAATGACTATCTCCACCAAACAAGAGTCTAACCACCGCCCCTTGACATTCAACAGCATTACCATCACTGAATCCCCCACCATCAATATCCTGTGGGTCACCATTGAACAGAAACTTAACTGAACCAGCCATATAAATACTGTGGCAACAAGAGCAGGTCAGAGGTTGGGTATTCTGTGGCGAGTGTCTCACCTCCTGACTCCCCAAAGCTTTCCACCATCTACAAGGCACAAGTCAGGAGTGTGATGGAATACTCTCCACTTTCCTGGATGAGTGCAGCTCCAACAACACTCAAGAAGCTCGACACCATCCAGGACAAAGCAGCCCACTTGATTTGCACCCCATCCACCACCTTAAACATTCACTCCCTCCACCACCGGCGCACCGTGGCTGCAGTGTGTACCATCTACAAGATGCACTGCAGCAACTCGCCAAGGCTTCTTCAGCAGCACCTCCCAAACCCGCGACCTCTTCCACCTAGAAGGACAAGGGCAGCAGGCGCATGGGAACACCACCACCTCCAAGTTCACCTCTGAGTCACACACCATCCTGACTTGGAAATATATCGGCCGTTCCTTCATCGTCGCTGGGTCAAAATCCTGGAACTCCCTCCCTAACAGCACTGTGGGCGCACCTTCACCACACGGACTGCAGCGGTTCAAGAAGGTGACTCACCACCACCTTCTCCGGGCAACTAGGGATGGGCAATAAATGCTGGCCTTGCCAGTGCTCCTACATCCCACGAACGAATTTTTAAAAATGCTGCATTGATCATATATCATAATCATAATCAACTTTATTGTCATTGTTAGTGCACAAGTGCAGTACAACGAAATGTAGGCTTGCGGCTCCTGAGAGTGTACATTTAGATTAAGACATTTAAACATTCAACATACATTTGGTTTGTAATACATTAACATAAACATAACCATAATAAAGTGCATTGGCAGATGTGCAGGCTTTAGAGTTTATTTGTGGAGTTCAGTAGGATGACAGCCCTGGGAAAGAAGCTGTTCCTAAATCTGGTCGTACGGGTGCGAATGCATCTGTAGCGTCTCCCAGATGGCAGGAGGGCGAACAGACTGTGGCTGGGGTGGGTAGGGTCTTTGATGATGGACCGTGACCTCCGTAGGCAGCGTTTCTGGTATATGTGCTCTATGGTCGGTAGCCGGGTGCCGGTAATGCGTTGGGCAGTTTTGACTACCCGCTGCAGGGCTTTCCGGTCATAGTAGCTACAGCTGCCATACCATACTGTGATACAGTTCGTCAGGATGCTCTCTATTGTGCAGCGGTAAAAGTTAGAGAGGATCAGGGGTGACAGGTTACATCCCTTCAGCCTCCTTAGGAAATATAGGCGCTGCTGGGCCTTCTTCACCAGAGAGGAGGTATTGAGGGACCAGGAGAGGTCTTCCGTGATGTGGACTCCGAGGAACTTAAAGCTGTCCACCCTTTCCACCACAGCCCCATGGATGTGGATGGGGGTGTGACTTCCGCCTTTAGACTTCCTGAAGTCCACAATGATTTCTTTGGTTTTCTTGATGTTAAGGGCCAGGTTGTTATCGGCGCACCGCTTCACGAGATGCTGGACCTCCTCCCTGTAGGCTGACTCATTGTTGTTGGTGAAATGGCCTACTACCATGGTATCATCCGCAAACTTGATGATGGTGTTGGAACCATGAATAGCCACACAGTCGTGGGTGAAGAGGGAGTAGAGGAGGGGGCTCAGCACACATCCTTGTGGGGCCCCTGTGTTCAGGGTCGGGGGGGGAGGTGTGGTTACCTAATTTGACAGACTGGGGTCTGTTTGTTAGGAAGTCCAGAGTCCAGTTGCAGAGGGAAGTGTTCAGGCCAAGAGTGTGGAGTTTGGTGGCCAGCTTGTTGGGGACGATAGTGTTGAATGCTGAGCTGTAGTCTATGAACAACATTCTGATGTAGGTCTCTTTACCATCAAAGTGATTCAGTGCAGAGTGTAGAGCAGTTGTGATTGATGTGCCTCAATAAATCCGAGACTCGATGTTAGCGAAACAAAACAAGGCTTTTATTGACTTAGAAGGTAACACACAGAGGAGAATGTATCTTCCATCCAGAGGTCTGCCGTACTGGATGTGCTGCAGGCTGGGCCAGCTTACATAGGAGCCAGGTATGGGCGGAGCCCTACACACAGTACAATACAATGGAAATGAAACTGAAACCAACCACAGTCACAGGCAGAGAAATACTGATGAGTGATGAATGGAATATTTCATCACATTCACCCCTTCTATAGATTTAGTCTGTTCAGGGGTTTGATAGTCCTCTGCGACCAACGTGGCTGTTGTGGTGCCGCGGGTGTCGGCTGGGTGTCCCCGGTGGCCTCCTGGGTCTCTGCCGGGGGTGCCGCCAGGGTTGTTGAAGGGGTAGTTGGTGGGGGTACCGTTGGTCAATGTTCTTCCGGGGGTGATGAAAGAGTAGTGGGTGGGTAAGAGTTGCTGTGGTCGTTGTTGCTGCTGTTGTCGTGGTTGTTGTCGTTACCGGCTGGGGCGACGTCTTTTATGGACACGGTGTCCTCCCTTCCGTCGGCGTGCCGGACATACGCGTATTGGGGGTTGGCGTGGAGTAGGTGCACTGACTCCACGAGAGGGTCTGTCTTGTGGCCCCTCACATGCCTTCGCACGAATACCGGACCTGGGGTGGAGAGCCATGACGGCATGGATACGCCTGAGGTGGATTTCCAGGGAAAGACAAACATTCGCTCGTGAGGCGTGGCATTAGTGGCAGTACACAATAGCGACCATATCGAATGGAGCACATCTGGGAGGACTTCCTGCCAGCGGGAGATAGGGAGGCCTTTGGTCCTTAGAGCTAGAGTGACTGCTTTCCATACTGTCCCGTTCTCTCGCTCGACTTGACCGTTACCCCGGGGGTTGTAGCTGGTGGTACGGCTCGTGGCGATCCCCCTGGACAGCATGTACTGGCGTAGCTCTTCATTCATGAAGGACACCCCCCTATCCGTATGGATGTAGCTCGGCATACCGAACAGGCAGAACAGGCTGTTGAGGCATTTAATGACCGTGGCGCTGGTCATGTCTGGGCAGGGGAAGGCGAATGGGAAACGAGAGTATTCGTCCACAATGTTCAGGAAGTAAACATTGCGGTCGACGGACGGGAGGGGGCCCTTGAAATCTAAGCTGAGCCGCTCAAAGGGCCGTGTAGCTTTGATTAAGTGGGCTCTATCTGGGCGGTAGAACCGAGGCTTGCACTCAGCGCAAGTGCGACAGTTCCTGGTCAGAGACCGAACTTCCTCAATCGAGTAGGGTAAGTTGCGGGACTTTATGAAGTGGAACAGCCGCGTGACCCCTGGGTGGCAGAGGTCATTGTGGAGGGTCTGTAGCCGATCCCCGGTGGCGCTGGCACACATCCCTCGTGAGAGGGCGTCGAGGGATTCGTTAAGGGCCCCTGGCCGGTAAATGATGTCATAATCGAAGGTGGAGAGCTCGATCCGCCACCTAAGAATCTTATCATTTTTAATCTTCCCCCTCTGTTTATTATTGAACATAAACGCTACCGACCGCTGGTCGGTAAGTAGGGTGAAGCGTTTGCCGGCTAGGTAGTGGCGCCAGTGGCGCACTGCCTCCATGATGGCTTGGGCCTCCTTTTCTACGGAGGAGTGTCTGATCTCGGGCCCTTGGAGGGTCCTCGAGAAGAAAGCTACGGGCCGCCCCGTCTGGTTGAGGGTGGCCGCCAAGGCAAAGTCAGACGCATCACTTTCCACTTGAAAGGGAGTGTTCTCGTCCACTGCCTGTAGCGTGGCCCGCTCAATATCCTGCTTAATGCTTTTGAAGGCGGCATGGGCCTCAGCAGAGAGCGGAAAAGAGGATGCTTTCAAGAGGGGGCGGGCTTTGTCGGAGTAGTTGGGGACCCATTGAGAATAATAAGAAAATAACCCCAGGCACCTTTTCAGGGCTTTGGGAGTGTTGGGCAGAGGCAGCTCCCGTAGGGGGCGCAATCGGTCGGGGTCTGGTCCGATTTCCCCATTCTCCACCACGCTGCCTAGTATGCAGAGGCGCGTGGTGTTGTAAACGCACTTGTCCTCGTTGTAGGTGAGGTTGAGTTTTTGTGCGGTTTTCAGGAACCTCTCGAGGTTCGAGTCGTGATCCTGCTGGTTGTGACCGCAGATGGTGACGTTGTCGAGGTAGGGGAAGGTTGCCTGCAAGTGGTGGTCATCGACCATGCGGTCCATCTCCCTCTGGAAGACCGAGACCCCATTCGTCACCCCAAAGGGGACTCTGAGGAATTGGTAGAGGCGTCCGTTCGCCTCAAATGCGGTGTACGGGCGGTCCTCTGGTCTGATAGGGAGCTGGTGGTACGCTGACTTGAGGTCGATGGTGGAGAACACCCGGTATTGGCGATTTGGTTCACCATTTCTGATATGCGGGGTAGCGGGTAGGCGTCTAGTTGGGTGTACCTGTTGATCGTTTGGCTATAGTCGATCACCATCCGTTTCTTCTCGCTACCCCTTACCACCACCACTTGGGCGCGCCACGGGCTATTGCTGCATTCAATAATGCGCTCTTTCAGGAGCCTGTCTACCTCGGTCGCGATAAACCGCCTGTCCTCCCAGCTGTACCTCCTGCTTTTGGTCGCTATTGGCCGGCAGTTAGGGGTAAGGTTCGCGAATAGCGAAGGCGGCTTTACCTTCAGGGTAGCCAGACCGCACACTGTGAGGGGCGGCTGGGACCCACCGTAATTGATCCAGGCCCAAGATCACGCTCGCACATAGATTCTTCATGATTAATACTTTAAAATTATCGTATACAGTTCCGTTAACGGACAATTGTACCGTGCAGTAACCCATAATGGTCGATGTCTGGGTTTTATCAGCCATAGAGATGGTACCCCGAGTAGGGACCACCTTTAGGGAGAGTTGTTGTACCAGTTCAGGGTGGATAAAACTCTCCGTGCTTCCACTGTCAATTAAACATTTAACCCCGCACCCGTTTACCTCGATGTCCACCATTGATCTGGATAGCGGGTGCGGCCTGGTCTGGTCCACTGTGGCCGATGCCACTGTAGGGCCCTGATCGAGACAAGATGGCGTCCACGCTGTCTGCTCACAAGATGGTGGACCCCACGAGGTCGGGCAAGATGGCGTCCAAGATGGCCGCTCCCACGGCGCACACGCGGCGGTGGCGGGTTTTCCGGCGGGGTTCCCTCTGCACACCTTCCCGAAGTGCCCCTTCTTACCGCACTTAAAGCAGGTGGTGCCTTTTGCCGGGCACAGGTTTCTGGTGTGCTTTGGCTGCCCGCAGAAGTAGCAGTTGGGTCCCCGACGCGTCGCGGCTGTCGTAGGGCTTCTGGGGGGAGAGCGGGGCCCCGACGGTGTCGGGCTGCCGGGCGGGGAAGATGCCTTCCAAGATGGCGGCGCCCTTGGTGCACACGTGGCGGCGTGGATGGCGCGGGCTGAAGAGTAGGCGTCCGAGTTTCTCTGGGCCACATCCAGGGATCGCGCTGTGTCCGCAGCCTGTTTCAGGTCCAATCCCGTTTTTTCCAGCAGTCTCTGCCGGATGTAAGTGGAGCTGAGGCCTGTGATAAAGGCATTGCGAACAAGCTCGTCAGTGTACACTGCGGCTTTTACATCTTGGCACTTGCAGTCTTTGCCAAGCGTTTTCAGGGTGCCTAGGAACTCCTCCACTGATTCCCCAGGTCGCTGTGCGCGAGTAGCGAGCAGATGCCTAGCATACACCTCATTCGTAGGCTGCTGGTAATGCGCCTTTAAGATGTCGCAGGCGGCCGGGTACGTGTCGGCGTCTTGGATGAGGGGGTAAACCCGGTGGCTTACCCAATTCCGCAGAATTCCGAGTTTCATACTCGCAGCGTCCGTAGCGTCTTTGACGGCTGCGGAATTGTCCAGGAAGAATTCCATACACATAAACCAGTGTCCGAAGCGTGCTGATGCGTCCGAAGCATGCTGGTCCAAATCCAAACGTTCGGGTTTCAAGAGTTGATCCATTGTGTTGAAAATTAAGTCAATAAAATTGATGTGCCTCAATAAATCCAAGACTCGATGTTAGCGAAACAAAACAAGGCTTTTATTGACTTAGAAGGTAACACACAGAGGAGAATGTATCTTCCATCCAGAGGTCTGCCGTACTGAATGTGCTGCAGGCTGGGCCAGCTTACATAGGAGCCAGGTATGGGCGGAGCCCTACACACAGTACAATACAATGGAAATGAAACTGAAACCAACCACAGTCACAGGAAGAGAAATACTGATGAGTGATGAATGGAATATTTCATCACAGTGATTGCATCCTCCGTTAATCTGTTTGCACGATAGGCAAACTGGTGTTGGTCAAGAGAGGCGGGAACACTGGCTTTGATGTGAGCCAGGACCAGTCTCTCGAAACACTTCATTATGATGGGTGTGAGTGCGACAGGTCGATAGTCGTTCAGGCACGTCACAGCCGTTTGTTTTGACACAGGAATAATGGTAGCGGTCTTGAAGCATGTAGGTCATATATTGACCCTGGTGCTTTAGAATCATAGAATCATAGATTACTACCTTTCGGGTTCTGCTTTTTAATCTCTTTCCTAGCACCCTAAAATCTGCCTGGAGGACCTCATCCCTCTTTCTACCTATGCCGTTAATACCGATATGGACCACGATCTCTGGCTGTTCACCCTCCCCCCTCAGAATGTCCTGCAGCCGCTCAGTGACATCCTTGACCCTGGCACCAAGCAGGCAACATACCATCCTGGAGTCACGTCTGCGGCCATAGTAACACCTGTCTGCTCCCCTAACTATCGAATGTCCTATCACTATTGCTTTCCCGATCTTCCTCCTCCTCCCTGTACAGCTGAGCCACCCGTGGTGCCGTGGACTTTCCACTGGCTATACTCCCCAGAGGAACCAATGCCCTCACCAGTATTCAGTAGTGAATACTGGTTAGAGAGAGAGATGCACTCAGGGGACTCCTGCACTACCTGCCTGGTCCTCCTCTTCTGTCTGGCGGTCACCCATTCCCTCTCCGCCTGCGCACTCTTAAGCTGCGGGGTGACCACCTCCTGAAACGTGCTGTCAACAAAGCTCTCAGACTCGCGGATGCACCGCAGTGACGCCAGCTGCTGCTCAAGCCCCGAATTCTGGAGCTCGAGCTCCTCTAGCCGACGACACCTCCTGCACACGTGGTCGTCTATGTAGTGTATGTACCTTTAAGAGAGAACTACTTTTACAGCTCCTGTATACTGTAGTACCGGCAGTGACCACACCTATATATAAGCCTTGAGCATGCCTCTGTACCCCAGTCTTGAGACTACCCTACTCCAGTAAATACCCGTTGATTGTTAAGTTACAGCATCCGTGTGGTTATTGAAAAACATCATACTTTCAGAATCACGGATCTAACAGTGGCAATGAGTGTCGATTCGAATCTACCTGCAACTCTGCATTTCCCTTCGAGGATTCGCTCCGGGAGGACGGTGGAAGAAAGTCGAGGCCAGAAACACGGGCGTCGACCACGAGCAACCGCCCAGTCGTCCGGCAGAGAGTGAACATCGCAGGGGAGGCTGTGGAGAGCCGGGCTTGGTTCCCCAGCCACGACGATCAGCGATAGACTGACGACAGGTACAGCGCAGACCCTTCCCGGACAGTGGCGGCTGGAGCCGACCGACGGCGGAGAGAAAGCCGAGCAGCGCCGACGGGGTAAGACAGAGGGTGAAGCCCACAGGGCGCAGCCGGGGGTTGAAAACCGAGCGGCGTCGAAGAAAAACAAAACGGAGAGAGAGAGAGGGTAAAGCAGCAGCCGGGTTCAAGACCGAGCGGCGGAAACGGGAAAGGCGCACAAAAAAAAAGAACGCGCAGAGCACAGCCAGGGCTCAAGGGCTGAACAGTGTCCGCGGGGAGAAGAAGGGAGAGCGCGGGAGACGCCATTGAGCCGCGGAGAAGAAGGAAGAGCGCGGGAGACGCCATTTTTAGAAGCCACAGCGGAGAAGAAGGGCGAGCGCGGGAAAGAAGGAAAGCGCAGGAGACACCATTTTGTGCCAGCGGAGAAGAAGGGGAAGCACGGGAGATGCCATTTTTGACAGTTAAATCACACCCAGGGATGCAGAAGAGTGGCAGTATCTCTACGTTCGACAATGAAGTCGAAGATTGGGCGACATATGTGGAACGTATTGAGGTGTACTGCAGAGCGAATGAAGTGCCAGATGCTAGGAAAGCACTGGTTTTGTTAAATTCCATGGGTGCAAAAACTTATGGGTTACTGCGAAACCTAATAACCCCAGAGAAGCCTGTGAACAAGAATTTCAAAAGCATAGTAGAAATCCTACAGGACCACTTAAACCCCACACCGCTGCTGATAGCAGAACGATTTAAGTTCTATAAAAGGAACCAACACAAAGACGAAAGCAATGCTGAGTACCTAACGGAACTCCGCAAGCTATCGAAACACTGCCAGTTTGGAGCGGGACTAGCAGATACGTTAAGGGACAAGTTTGTGTGTGGGCTGCAAAGTGAAGGAACCCAGAAACGGCTTCTATCAGAAAAGGATCTTACGCTGGACAAGGCTTTCAGTATGGCAGTATCACATGAAGCAGCTGCAAGGGGCGCTGCAGAGATACAACGGAGACCGCAAGAATATGGCACCAATGAAATGTCCTATGGAACAGGGAAGTGTTATTGCTGCGGCAGAACAACACACGACCAGAAGGATTGTTGGTTCAAGGACCAAGTGTGCAGACAGTGTGGAAAAGCCGGACACATAGCAAGAGTCTGCAGGTCTGGGAAGAAAACCAACAGCAAGAAATCTCCACATGAGAAGTACAAAAAGGTACACAAGGTGATGGACAGTAGTTCAGACGAACAGAAAAGTGACACAGACTCCGGAAGCAAGGAGCTGGGTTGTCTGAAACTACATAAGGTAACCGAAATGGAGGATCACCAGTCTATCTGGGTTACACTCAAGATAGATGGAGTCCAAGTGAAAATGGAATTGGACACAGGATCAGCCCTAACAGTCATAAACCAAAGGGACTACAAGCGACTATTTTCACATATACCCTTGAAAGATACAGAGATTGTCTTGAAGATGTACACGGGGCAAAAAGTCTACCCCAAAGGAAAAATAAGGGTGAAAGTGATATACAAAGGCCAGGAAATACCTAAAATGGACATATATGTATTGCCAGATGGAGGACCACCACTGCTAGGACGTGAATGGATCCGGAACATACAATTAGACTGGCATTCCATACAGGCACTGAAGGTTGAGGCCAAAAAGGATGATGACATCACACCTGGACGACTGTCAAAAATGCTAACTGACGCAAAAGAAGTGTTCCAGGAGGGACTCGGAACACTAAAAGGCATAACAGCAACGATTAAAATAGAGGAAAATGCAAGCCCAAAGTTTCTTAAGGCCAGACCAGCGTCTTATGCGATCAGACCAGCTGTCGAAGCAGAGCTGGAAGGGTTGGAACGTTCAGGAGTAATGTCCAAAGTAGACTGGAACGAGTGGGCTACACCCATCGTTCCTGTAATGAAGAGGTCGTTGAGTAATACGCCTGGGGAACCAAAGAAGGTCCGCATCTGTGGGGATTTTAAGGTGACAGTGAACCCAGTCCTTCACACGGTACAATATCCGCTTCCACGAATTGAGGATATTTTCGCCTCGCTATCTGGAGGTAAACACTTCACCAAAATTGATCTAGCCCAGGCGTACTTGCAAATGGAGGTAGAAGAAGCCTCGAAACAATACCTTACGATTAACACTCATAAAGGTCTCTATCAATACAATCGGCTGGTGTTCGGGGTAGCATCGGCTCCGGCTATTTGGCAAAGGGCGATGGATCAAGTCCTGCAAGGGATTCCAGGGACCCAGTGTTATTTGGACGACATCCTGGTCACGGGCGAAAATGACAGTGATCACCTCGCCAACTTGGAGAAGGTGCTCACTAGATTAAAGGAATATGGGCTACGAGCTAATCGCCACAAGTGCGAGTTTTTCCAGAAGCAGATCTCGTATTGTGGCCACGTCATTGATGAAGAGGGGTTACATAAGTCCCCTGAAAAGATTGAGGCAGTAGTCAAGGCTCCAGCACCGGAAAATGTGTCACAACTGAGGTTGTTCCTCGGGCTGGTAAACTACTACCATAAGTTCTTACCAAATTTGTCCACGGTATTACACCCACTGAACACCCTACTGCAAACAGGGGTACCATGGAAGTGGAATGACGAACGTAGACGAGCTTTCCAGAAGTGTAAAGAATTGATCACATCAAAAGAGGTGTTGGCCCATTGCAACCCAGCACTACCAATTTGTTTGGCATGTGATGCATCACCCTATGGTATTGGAGCGGTGCTGTCGCACAAATTCCCAGACGGGTTGGAGAGGCCAGTAGCCTTTGCGTCTCGGTCACTAACCTCAGCCGAGCGCAACTACGCCCAGATTGACAGGGAGGCCCTCAGCCTAGTATGGGGAGTTAAAAAATTCAACCACTATCTGCATGGGCAGAAGCTTACCTTGCTGACTGACCACCAACCACTTGTCTCCATCTTTAATCCTAAGAAGGGCGTTCCAGTAATGACGGCACAACGGTTACAAAGATGGTCCCTGTTTCTAGGGGCGAATCAATATGAAATAGAATATAAAGGCACGAAACAGCATGGAAACACTGATGGGCTATCGCACCTGCCACTGCCTACTGTGGAGGAAGCACCAGCAGTGGACCATATCGAGATATTTTATTCGTCAATAATTGAACGATTGCCAGTAACGAACGCGGATATAGAGAAGGAGACCCGCAATGATCCGACGCTGGCTCGGGTATATGATTTGACGGTGAGGGGATGGCCAACACATGGCGACTCACTGTTGCCAGCATTCTCATCCAGAAGGGAACAGTTGTCAGTATGCCAGGGGACAGTGATGTGTGGATCCAGAGTGGTGATTCCACCCAAGTTAAGGGAGAGAGTGCTAAATGAGCTACATGAAGGTCATCTGGGGGGAGTGAAAATGAAAAGCCTTGCTAGGGCTTATGTGTGGTGGCCGGGAATCGATCAACAAATCGAAGACCTAACCAAGAGCTGCTCAGGATGCCAGAAGGTCCAAAATGCACCACCACATGCCCCTCTACACCCATGGGAGTGGCCCTCCTTTCCATGGCAACGGGTGCATATTGATTTTGCTGGTCCATTCATGGACTCAATGTTCTTAATAGCAGTGGATGCTCATTCAAAGTGGCCTGAGGTGATAAAAATGTCCTCAAGCACTACAGAGAAAACGATTGCAGTCCTACGGACCATATTTGCCAGAAACGGCTTGCCAGAGCAGATTTGCTCTGATAATGGACCACAGTTTGTGTCCGAAGAGTTTTGAAAATTTATGAGAAGGAATGGGGTAAGACATTACACATCCGCCCCGTATCATCCAGCCACAAATGGATTGGCTGAGAGGTTCGTACAAACCTTTAAGAAGGCAATAAAGGCCATGTGCGACGATGAAATTCCACTACAGCATAAGGTGGACAATTTCTTATTAGCCTACCGAAACGCGACACATGCAGTTACCAACCAGACCCCGGCCATGATGTTCTTTAACCAAAGGTTGCGATCTCGTCTGGACTTGCTTAGACCAAATGTGCGAAGAAATGTTGAGGATAAACAATTCCAGCACATCAATGAGAAGCCGACAAGGAGCTTCAATATAGGACAACCATTCTTGGCCCATGACTACCGAACAGAGAAATGGCAACCTGCAACGATATGCACACGGCAGGGGCCATTAATGTACACAGTGGATGTCGGGGAGAACATTGAGACGCCACGTTGATCAGATCTTAGCGTCACAGGAACGAGTCAACCCCATGTCTTGCGTACCTGGGGATGAACCCGACATACCGGTAGCATCTACTTCAGACCCAGTAGCAGTGGAACCCGATGAACTAACTGATGAAAAGGGGCCAGAATCGCCTCCGCACCAAGAACAAGAACCTCAGGAAAGGCGCTATCCCGAAAGGATCAGGAAGCCGCCCCAAAGACTGAATCTATAAATGGACTATTGTTGTTTAATGTACATGTTAAAGTGTTAATTGTTATTTGAATATTATGGGTACTACTAATCTAAAAGGGGAGGAATTGTAGTGTATGTACCTTTAAGTCAGAACTACTTTTACAGCTCCTGTATACTGTAGTACCGGCAGTGACCACACCTGTATATAAGCCTTGAGCATGCCTCTGTACCCCAGTCTTGAGACTACCCTACTCCAGTAAATACCTGTTGATTGTTAAGTTACAGCATCCGTGTGGTTATTGAAAAACATCATACTCTCAGAATCACGGCTCTAACAGTCTAGGACACGGGAAGCGTCCTGGAGTTCCCACATGGCACAGGATGTGTATTCCACGGGACTGAGGTTCCCTGCCATGCCTCTACATAATAGACTATTGATTAACTTAACAGAAATAAACTCAAGACTTAAAAAAAACCAGTCAATTCAATTCAATTCAATTTAAATCGCTTTATTGGCATGACAAGGTACATCTTATGTTGCCAAAGCATCGAAAAACATTCATGTTTGTTCACAAAAATACAGATCTATCCATACAGTGTATAAACAGATATATCCCTGAGTGTATAAATATACTTTCATATAATTTGTATATACTCTTTTCTTATATTTAGTGGTTGTCCCTCTGTTTATTGCAAGCTGTAACATAGTGTGCCGCTAGTGTTATGCAATTTCTCTCTTCCCCTAGTAGGTATAGGAGTTTTTGGTCGTCCTTCAAATTTCTGAATTCCGGGCATATTTTTGTGAATTTTGGGTAGAAATTCTCCCTTATGCCCTGATATTTTCTACAAGCTGTGAGGAAGTGCATCTCTGTCTCCACCACTCCCTGACTGCAGCGAGAGCATATCCTGTCCTCTCTTGGTAGCCGGGTCTGCCTGTGTCTACCTTTTCGATCACCAGGCTATGTTCACTAAGTCTGTACATTGTCAAGGTTTTTCTCAGTTTGCTATCCTTTACCATGGTCAGGTAATCAGCCATGTTGTATTGTCTGTTTAGGGCCAAGTAGCAATTGAGTTTGCTTTGGGTTTTTGTTGTTTCTGTCCAATATGACAGATATTTTTCCTTTTGCTTAGCGACGATTGTGTTGGGTCGAATTCTTTGTGTTACGCTGTCACTGTCCTGGGGCTGGTTATTGTTAGTAGTTACTTCACTGAGTCCCAGGACTAGTTGACTGAGGGTTCCAGGGAGCAGTGAGGCGAGGAGGAGCCCGGTATAAAAACCGGCGCGAGCACCGAGGCCCGACCAGTTCCAGGGAGCAGTGAGGCGAGGAGGAGCCCGGTATAAAAACCGGCGCGAGCACCGAGGCCCGACCAGTTCCAGGGAGCAGTGAGGCGAGGAGGAGCCCGGTATAAAAACCGGCGCGAGCACCGAGGCCTGCAGAGAGCAGCGAGGAGGAGGCCGGCTTAAAAACCGGCGGCAGTTGCGAGGCGTACCAAATCAACAGCAGAGGAGAGGGGTAAATAGTAATCAGTGTGTGACGTCACCAGGGAGCAGCTGGTGCAGTCGGGAGAGCAGGAGGCCAGTAACTCTTATATAGGTGGAGCTGTTGCTAAACCCGAAACACTACAGTGTAGTGTCTCCCACCCTTCCACCTCCTCTAACCTTTTAGGGGTTAGGGGAAGTTGAAAAGGTAGGTTCAATTTATTTTATTTCAGGAGCCTAACCTAGGTGGAAAAGGTTCCAGGACAGGAGGCGGCAGTGAAAATACAACACCAGAAAACAGGTAGGTGACTGGTTGGTGAGTACTTTCACAAACTTATTCTAAGTAGAATTCAATAATTAAGCTAAATCGTAGTAAATAAAAGGGTATTGTAAGGGTTAAGTCATGGAAGGGCAGCTCGGACCCGTGTCATGCTTCTCCTGTGACATGTGGGAAATCAGGGACACTGTCCCTGACAACTATGTGTGCAGGAAGTGTGTCCAGCTGCAGCTCCTAGCAGACCGCATGGCGGCGCTGGAGCTGCGAATGGACTCACTCTGGAGCATACGCGATGCTGAGGATGTTGTGGATAGCACATTCAGTGAGTTGGTCACACCGCAGGTAAAGGCTAGCTCAGACAGTAAATGGGTGACCAAAAGGCAGGGTAAAGGCAGGAAGGTAGTGCAGGAGTCACCTGCGGTCATCTCCCTCCAAAACAGGTTTACCGTTTTGGGTACTGTTGGGGGAGATGACTTATCAGGGGAAGGCACCAGCAGCCAGGTTCAGGGCACCATGACTGGCTCTGCTGCACAGAAGGGCGGGAAAAAGAGGGATAGGGCTATAGTGATAGGGGATTCAATTGTAAGGGGGATAGATAGGAGTTTCTGTGGCCGAGACCGAGACTCCAAGATGGTATGTTGCCTCCCTGGTGCAAGGGTCAAGGATGTCTCGGAGCGGGTGCAGAGCATTCTGAAGGGGGAGGGGGATCAGCCAGTTGTCGTGGTACATGTAGGTACCAACGATGTAGGTAAAAAGAGGGAGGAGGTCCTACAAGCTGAATTTAGGGAGTTAGGAGCTAAATTGAAAAGTAGGACCTCAAAGGTAGTAATCTCTGGATTGCTACCAGTGCCACGAGCTAATAAGTTTAGAGAGAGTAAGATAGATAAGCTAAATACGTGGCTTGAGCAGTGGTGCAAGGGAGAGGGATTTAAATTCTTGAGGCATTGGAACCAGTTCTTGGGGAGGAGTGACCTGTACCAAGGGGACGGTCTACACCTGAACTGTGAGGGAGCCGATGTCCTCGGGGTAATATTTTCTAGGGCGGTTCGGGAGGATTTAAACTAATTTGGCAGGGGGATGGGAACCTAGGTAGTGGAAAAGAGGGAAGTCATATGAAGTCAGAAATAGATGGTAGAAAGGTGAGAAGCAATAAGCAAAGGAGAGAAACACAAAGGGCCAAACTAATTCATAATGAGAGTGTGAAAAAAGCAAGCCTGAAGGCTTTGTATCTTAATGCTAGAAGCATTAGGAACAAGGTGGATGAATTAGTTGTGGAAATAGAGGTAAACAAGTATGATTTGATTGGGATTACAGAAACGTGGCTGCAGGGTGGGCAAGGCTGGGAACTTAACATCCAGGG
Organism: Somniosus microcephalus; assembly: GCF_052327205.1. Taxonomy (NCBI): domain Eukaryota; kingdom Metazoa; phylum Chordata; class Chondrichthyes; order Squaliformes; family Somniosidae; genus Somniosus; species Somniosus microcephalus. The sequence continues at coordinate 233,679,640 of NC_140997.1, read as the reverse complement.
ATATACAATATTTAGGAAGGATCGGCAAAAAGGTAGGGGAGGTGGGGTAGCATTGCTGGTAAAGGAGGGGATTAATGCAATGGAAAGGAAGGATATTAACTCGGATGAAACGGAATCTGTATGGGTAGAAATGAGAAATAGCAAGGGGAGGAAAACGTTAGTGGGTGTGATATATAGGCCTCCAAATAGTAATATGGAGGTGAGGGAAGGCATAAAAAGGGAAATTAGAGAAGCGTGCGATAAGAGCACAGCTGTCATCATGGGTGACTTTAATTTACATATTGATTGGACTACCCAAATTAGTAAAAATTCTGAGGAGGAGGAATTCCTGGAATGTTTTCGGGACGGTTATCTGGACCAATATGTCGAGGAGCCGACTCGAGATCAGGCCATTTTAGACTGGGTATTGTGCAATGAGAAGGGACTTATCAGCAATCTTCTTGTACGAGGCCCCTTGGGTCAGAGCGATCATAATATGATCGAGCTCTCAGTCGAGATGGAGAGTGAGGAAATTGAATCAGAGACTAAGGTCCAGAACTTAAATAAAGGGAATTACGAGGGTATGAGACGGGAATTGGGTAAGATTGATTGGGTGGTGTTTCTGGGGGGATTGACAGTGGAGAGACAATGGCAAGCATTCAAAGATAGAATGGAAGAATTCCAGAACATGTTTATACCGGTTTGGCATAAAAATAAACCTAAAAAGGTGACTCAACCGTGGATAACGAGGGAAATTAGGGACAGCATAAAATCAAAAAAAAGGGCATATCAACTGGCAAAAAAAAGCACCAGACCGGAAGATTGGGGGCAGTACAAGATACAGCAAAAGAGGACAAAGGGATTAATCAGGAAGGGGAAAATAGAATACGAAAGTAAACTTGCAGCAAACATAAAGACAGACTGCAAAAGCTTTTATCGGTATATCAGGAGGAAAAGACTGGTAAAATCCCAAGTCGGTCCCTTGCAGTCCGATTCGGGAGAATATATAATGGAGAATAAGGAAATGGCAGACCAATTAAACTCATACTTTGGTTCTGTATTCACAAAGGAGGACACAAATAACCTCCCAGGAATATCGGCAAACATAGGGACTAATGAGAGGGAGGAGCTGACAGAAATTAGTATCTCTAGGGATATGGTGTTGGGTAAGTTGAGGGGACTGAAGGCCGACAAATCCCCGGGGCCTGATAAACTACATCCTAGGGTACTTAAGGAGGTGGCCCTGGAGATAGCAGATGCTCTAAGGATCATCTTCCGGAACTCCATTGACTCGGGAACAGTACCCGTGGATTGGAGGGTAGCTAATGTTACCCCAATATTTAAAAAGGGGGGTAGAGAGAAAGCAGGGAATTATAGACCAGTAAGCCTTACATCGGTTGTGGGCAAAATGCTAGAGTCCATTATTAAGGATAAAATAGCGGAGCACTTGACAAATGGGGAAAGGATCGGACAGAGTCAACATGGATTTACAAAGGGTAAATCGTGTTTGACTAATCTGCTGGAATTTTTTGAGGAAGTAACTGGTAAAATAGATGGGGGAGAGCCAGTGGATGTGGTGTACCTTGACTTCCAGAAAGCCTTCGATAAGGTTCCACACAAAAGATTATCATGCAAAATTAAGGCTCATGGGATTGGGGGCAAAGTATTAACGTGGATAGAGAACTGGCTGGCGGATAGAAAACAGAGAGTTGGAATAAACGGCTCGTTTTCGGAGTGGCAGGCAGTGACCAGCGGGGTGCCGCAAGGATCTGTCCTGGGACCCCAGCTGTTCACAATATATATAAATGATCTGGATCAGGGAATTGGATGCAATATTTCCAAATTCGCTGACGACACTAAACTAGGAGGAGGGGTGGGCTCTGATGAGGATGTCAGGAGGCTACAGTGCGATTTGGACAGGTTGGGGGAATGGGCAGATACGTGGCAGATGCACTATAATGTGGATAAATGCGAGGTTATCCACTTTGGGGGTAAAAACAGGAGGGTAGATTATTATCTAAATGGCAATAGATTGGGAGATGGGGAAGTGCAGAGGGACCTGGGTGTTCTTGTGCACCAGTCACTGAAGGAGAGCATGCAGGTGCAACAGGCGATCAAGAAGGCAAATGGTATGTTGGCCTTCATATCAAGGGGGTTCGAGTATAGGAATAGGGATACCTTACTACAGCTGTACAAGGTGCTGGTGAGACCGCATCTGGAGTATTGTGTACAGTTTTGGTCGCCCCATCTGCGGAAGGATGTTCTTGCCATGGAAAGAGTGCAACGGCGATTCACCAGGCTGATACCTGGAATGGCGGGAATGACCTACGAAGAGAGATTAAATAGTTTGGGCTTGTACTCACTGGAGTTTAGAAGATTGAGAGGGGATCTCATCGAAACATATAAAATTATGGCAGGCCTGGACAGGCTGAATTCAGAGAGAATGTTTCCAATGGCCGGGGAGCACAGAACCAGGGGCCACAGTCTAAAAATAGCGGGCAAATCATTTAAAACAGAGATGAGGAAGAATTTCTTCACTCAAAGAGTGGTGAGCCTGTGGAATTCCCTGCCACAGAGGGCTGTGAAGGCTAATTCAATAAATATTTTCAAGAGAGAATTGGATATATTTCTGAAGGCTAAGGGGATTAAGGGTTACGGAGAAAAGGCGGGGACGGGGTACTGAACTGGTAAGATCAGCTATGATCTCAGACGAAGATCAGCCATGATCTCATTGAATGGCGGAGCAGGCTCGAAGGGCCGAATGGCCTACTCCTGTTCCTATCTCTATGTTTCTATGTTCTTCTTTATGGCCCTCTCTTGGCATTTCAGGGCTTCGTAATGATAGCATTGGGGGTTGCTCATTTCTAGGTGTTTCCAAAATTTGGTGGCTCTTTTTTGGATAGTGATTATTAATGGATATTGGCCTAGTTCTGCCCTGCATGCATTGTTTATGGTTTTCCTTTGAGTCCAGAGGATACTTTTACAGAATTCTGCATGTAGGATCTCAATTGGGTGTTTGTCCCATTTTGTCAATTTTTCCAATTTTGCAAATCACCAGCTACTCACCAATCAGCTCCTTCCCTTGTGCTGACATCACTTTAGGTTTTTTACCTCGCTCCCAGACGCTCGCGCTCCCTCCAGGCTCTTGGGCCTACCTTTATCTGCAGCCGCTCCTCTCGCTCTCCTGCAGGTCCACTCTCGGGCCTATTAACTTAGAGTCCTTGGGTCCTGTGGCTCCACACCCCTTCTTCAGTCAGACGTCGCAACCGCCTTCCTCCTCTCCACCAATTGCTGCTCTGACCAAATTCTTCCACTCTGCTGGTGATTATGTTTTCCTAGCACTGTCTCCAAGCTCTTTGCTCAATATATGATCACGTATTGATCATATATTGATCATATATTGACCCTGGTGTATTGATCATGGTGTATTGATCATCTATTGACCGGACATTCTTAAGTTCGAAACTAGTGTCTTAAACTTAAATAAAGCCAATTACATAGGTATGAGGGGCGAGTTGGGTAAGGTAGATTGGGAAATTAGACGAAAATGTATGATGGTAGATAAGCAGTGGCAAACATTTAAATAAGTATTCCACAATTCTCAGCGAATATACATTCCATTGAGTAATAAAGACTCCACGGGAAAAATGATCCATCCATTGCTAACTAAAGAAGTTAAGGATAGTATTAGATTAAAAGAGGCTTATAATGTTGCAAAGAATAGTAATAAGCCTGGGCTTTAGAAACCAGCAAAGGATGACCAAAAAATTGATTAAAAGAGTGAAAATAGAACATGAGAGTACATAGGATTACACCGGATATACGGCCCAGAAACAGGCCATTCGGCCCAACCAGTCCATGCCGGCGTTTATGCTCCACTCGAGCCTCATCCCGTCTTTCCTCATCTAACTCTATCAGCGTAACCCTCTATTCCCTTCTCCCTCTTATACTTGTCCAGCCTCCCCTTAAATGTATCGATACTATTCACTTCACCCACTCCCTGTGGTAGCGAGTTCCACATTCTCACCACTCTCTGGGTAAAGAAGTTTCTCCTGAATTCCCTATTGGATTTCTTGGTGACTATCTTATATTGATGGCCTCTAGTTTTGCTCTTCCCCACACGTGGAAACATTCTCTCTGTGTCCACTCCATCAAAACCTTTCATAATTTTAAAGACCTCTATTAGGTCACCCCTCAGCTTTCTCTTTTCAAGAGATAATAAGAATCTAAATGGGGTAGAAGAGCAAAGGGATCTCGGAGAACAAATACACAAATCACTAAAAGTAGCGACACAGGTTAACAAGGGCATAAAAAAGCAAACCAAGCACTAGGGTTTATTTCTAGAGGGATAGAACTGAAAAGTAGGGAAGTTATGCTAAACCTGTATCGAACCTTGGTTAGACCACACTTGGGCCTAGAAATTCGGTGTAGCCGCGTTTGGGGCGCTAGTCCTGGCGATGCACAAAGTTTAGCGCCAGGCGCAATTTAGCGCCACCTAGCGCGATATTGGGTTGCAGCGCCCCTAAAGGTGATTGCGGCGCTAAATCAGGCGCTGCACGCTACTCTTAAGGCGCTAACCCAGCGGCGCAACCCAATTTCGCGGCGGCAGGGCGCAGCGAAGGTGCTGTCAATAATCACTTTCCCTGAGACACACTGGCGCCGGCCAGCTCTTAAAGGGGCAGGTCAATTGGCATCACCAGACACACTCACTGCCTTGTAGGCCTTCAAAGCGGTGGGAGCCTACCTGTGGCGCACCAGCCTAGCAAGACATTGAAAGGGTGAGGCAGAGGGCAGAATGCCTCACTGATGGGGCATTGGATGCTTTGGTTGGCACAGTGGAATCAAGGCCACGGAAGATGGTCGGAATGTGATTTATGTTTTGGACAGTCTCCCGGGTGAGAGACAGTTATGTGTCAGTGTATTAGTTTTGCTTTCTGTTACCATAGCTTTCTCATGTTTGAAGGAACACATTTTGTGTAATGAAACACTTTCTTCATTTACAATGGCCATGCCTGCTATTTACATGCATCTTGCCCTTCACAGGCTTGGGGGTGTCAGACCGGTTCCATTCCTGTTCTTGGAATGGCAGCAAGCATTCCGTGAGAGGGGCCTAGAAGCTACTTCTGATCAGCCTCTGACACGCAGCCTGAGAAGAGCCGCTTGCGTAGAAGTTTAGGCCAGCAGGCATCTTCTCAGCCACCGACAGAGATGTCCTGCACCTTATCTGAGGCTGCAGATCTGGCTGAAGTAGCTGGCACAGCTCAGTCACCACCTCCTTTCTAAATCGCAGCCTTCTGACACACTGCTCCTCCGGCATGTTCATGTAGGAAAACTGCTGTCGGAAAACCCTGCCAGCGTAAGGTCTGCTGTGGCGACGTCTGTTGGCCCTCCTCCGTCTGGCCATGCCCGCCCCCCTCTCCCAGCGTCTCAATGCCCTTTCCAGATGATTCAGCAGCAGGACGGTCCCCTCCAATGCAGCCCCCATAATAAGTGCCCACAGGAAGGTTCCCCGTTGTCAAGGCTCACCAACAGCAAGGTGATGGTCAGAAGGCTGAAGATCGTCTGCCTGCGTTGGCTCAGTGGTCAAATGGCTCTCCGTGTGCAGCTCAGCAACTCTTTGTAGCTCTCGAGGAAGTTGTGCTCCAAAAATGGCTGCCGCTTTTAAACCACACCAGTCCCCTTTAAATAACGTTCCTCCAGCCCGAGAGCGACTTGGTAAGGTCCAGGTAAGCTGTCACTATTAGCGCCAGGCGCTACGGAGGGGGGGGGTGCACTGAATTTCCGGTCCGGGGCGCCCAAAAGGCGTTGCACACTCAAATGACGCCATAATCAGCCTGCGCCCATGAGCGGGCGCTAAGATTTAGCGCCGGCGCTAAATGCATGCTCAATATGGGGCAAGGTGCTAGGCGCCTTGCGCCCGCCCGGAAATTGGCTAGCGCCCCACTTCTCGGCCTCTTTAGGCGTTAATCGGTGGCGCTAACAACCGAATTTCTCCCCCTTGGAGTATTGTGCACAGTCCTGGTCGCTATATTATAAAAAGGATATAGAGGCACTGGAGAGGGTGCAGAGAGATTTACAAGGATGATACCAGAAATGCGAGGGTACACCTATCACGAAAGGGTGAACAGAAAAACCCGTCCTGAGGTGCTGAAAGGCGCTGTAGAAATGCAGGTTCTTTCCTTTTTCGTTCCTTTCCTGAGCCTAGTCTCCGCCCACCAACCGATGCCAGGGTGAGGTCAGTCAACAGGCACAAAACAGGGACCAAACGTAAGACCTTGTGCTCTGTGTGACTCAGCACCACAGCGGCCAGTGCCTTCACTCGCTAAGCCCTGGGTGGCTGGGGGAGGATAACGCCTTGATTCGGTTCTTCCACAGAACGTGATCAGCACACTGTACAAGGTGTCCCTCCACTTCTTCACATTTTAATTCTACCCATGGCATTAATTTATTACTAGATAAGCAGGCCAGAAACCACGCTCTTTCAACATTAACCAATTTAGTGCAGAAAAGCACAAACAAGTCAGAAGGAAGTGTCAAATGATCTGGGGTTATGAAGGTGCAGTTCAAATGGACATGATCCTCTCATTGAAAGAGTCCTGTGCTCTGGAAGGCTGCCATTATCCCAGGGTTTCAGTTTACCCTTTTACTAAGTAACATAGTGGTAACTTGGTTGAGAAAAAGGTCGACATTGCTCAACAACGAGGTGGATTTCTCACCTCATCATCTTTACTAGGACATGTATCACAGACCAATGCATCATGGTCAATGTATGATCAACACACCACGTTCAATACATGGCAAGAACATACGAACATAAGAATTAGGAGCAGGAGTCGGCCATTCGGCCCCTCAAACCTGCTCCACCATTCAATGAGATCATGGCTGATCATCGACCACATCTCCACTTTCCCGCCCGATCCCCATATCCCTTGATTCCCTTAATATCCAAAAATCTATCGACCTCTGTCTTGAATATACTCAACGACTGAGCCTCCACAGCCCTCTGGGGTAGAGAATTCCAAAGATTCACCACCCTCTGAGTGAAGAAATTCCTCCTCATCTCAGTCCTAAATGGCCGACCCCTTATTCTGAGACTGTGACCCCTGGTTCTAGACTCCCCAGCCAGGGGGAAACATCCTCCCTGCATCTACCCTGTCAAACCCTCTAAGAATTTTGTATGTTTCAATGAGATCACCTCTCATTCTTCTAAACTCTGGAGAATATAGGCCTAGTCTACTCAATCTCTCCTCATAGGACAACCCCCCCATCCCAGGAACCAGCCTGGTGAACCTCCGATGCACTCCCTCTATGGCAAGTATATCCTTCCTAAGTAGGGAGACCAAAACTGTACACAATACTCCAGGTGTGGTCTCACCAGGGCCCTATATAATTGCAGTAAGACATCTTGGGCAAGAAATTCATATACGTACCGCCACCTGTTAGTGCCAGCGATTCTCAAAAAAATGGCGGCCGCCACTCTTGCGCCAACTGGAGGCGGTCCCCGCGGCGGCCGCCATATTCATGGGCCCCTTTGCACTGCCGGTAACCGGCAGCACCCTGTAAAAAAAAAGGCGGCGTGGTGCTAACTTAACGTCACCTACGCAAACTTCGACCCTAGCGCTCAATTCAGCGCGGGGTCCAGAGCACGCCAGGTTAACCCGGCGTTAAAGCAGGCTGACAGACGCTGACACGGGCCGATATCTGCCGCTGTTAAAGGGAAACAGACATCAATCCAGTCAGTTTGAATGGAAAGGTTTGGCCTTGGTTTTTTGGATTTTATTAAAGTTGCTGCAATATATGTGAAAAGATTTTTAAGAGTTTTGGGAGTGCTGCTGGACGCTTGCAAGGGTTCGGATGGTAAATGAAGGCCTTTGAGAAGACAGAACATTCTGCGAATATTCAGCAGGTCACGCTACATCCATGGAGAGAAAAACACACTTCACTTCTCAGGTCGACAGGCTGCCTGACCAACTGAGTATTTCCAGCATTTTATGCTGTCATTTCACATTTACAGCATCCGCTTGCAAAGGGAAGAGGAAGACGCAGAAGAGGAAGCCGAAGAGGAGGAATCAGATGGAAGGATGCATCCCAGACAGCCCCTTTGTGGCCGGGATATCCGGGATGGATTCATCTGCCTGTAGTCCCACCGCTGGGCAGGCTGCCTTTCTTGGGTGTGTGAAATGAGGATGACACAAGGATGGAGTTGTGATGACTGGAGGGCGGGAAGCCTAGAGGTGCTGTCAGAAAGAGGATAACGTACGAGGATACCAGCATCTTGTATCCTTTCAGCCCTGCCGCTGGCCAAGTGCTCAGCCATGCCCCCTGCCAAGAATGGCCTGCGCTGTCTCCTCCAGGGGGGTGAGGTGAGGCTAGGAATGGGAGGTGTGCCCCATCATTGGTGCAGAATGTTGGTAGGTGAGTGACTGGGGGCCGTGCATTGAGCAATGTGTGAGGCTAGTGGTGCAGTTGGTGGGAGACGGCTTTTGAAGATTCATCCACTGACCTTGACCAGTGGTCTGAGGTCATGAAACATCTTTGGGCACTGGAGCCAGGTTGGGGGGGGTGACACTGCTGGCAGTGACGGCCTCGGTGATGTGGTCCCACATTGTTCTTTCTGGAGGGCCTCCTGGCCCCTGTGGGTAGAGGGCCACTCTTGCAGTGTTAACCCCCTGCACAAAGCTGGAGTGCTGCATGCAAGACCCTGGGTGCCCCTTCCCTGGCTTGTTGAGCCATTTGTGTTAGTGCTGCGGCAGTTTTCCCACATTTGGAACTTCTTTTAAATATTGAATACTTCTAAAAAGACAGAAAGGGCTGATAAATGTGTTGAATTAGTGCATTGTATTTTGTCTTGCTTCAATGTGCGTGGCCCCTTTAAATTTCCGAGCTCCTCACTGCCCACAATGCATTGCGAGCGTCACAGCCTCGCGCACAGACGCTCGGGGAAGCAGCAACGCCGCACCAGGACTGCACATTGGTCCCGGATCCCTCGTGCAACGCCACCAGGACGGCGATGTGCCTAAGGTTAGCGCTGCGCCACCCACCTCCATGCCCCCCACACCAATTTAGGTCGGTTAGCGCTGCGGCCATTTCGGGCGGCCGTTAATGACAGTTGTTGGTGACACCGGCTGCTTTGCTGCCGATCGCCAATTTTCCACCCTTTACTCTTATACTCCAATCCTCTTGTAATAAAGGCCAACATACCATTTGCTTTCCTAATTGCTTGCTGTACCTGCATGTTAACTTTCAGTGATTCGTGTACAAGGACACCCAGGTCCCTCTGAACACCAACATTTCCCAATCACTGACCATTTAAAAAATACTCTGCTTTTCCATTTTTCCTACCAAAGTGGATAACTTCACATTTCTCCACATTATATTCCATTTGCCATGTTCTTGCCCACTCACTTAGCCTGCCTATATCCCCTTGAAGCCTCCTTGCATCCTCCTCACAACTTAGATTCCCACCCAGCTTTGTTTCATCAGCAAACTTGGATATATTACATTTGGTCCCCTCATCCAAATCATTGATGTAGATTGTGAATAGCTGAGGCCCAAGCACTGATCCTTGCGGTACCCCACTAGTTACAGCCTGCCAACCCGAAAATGACCCGTTTATTCCTACTCTCTGTCTTCTGTCCGTTAACCAATCCTTAATCCATGCTAGTATATTACCCCAATCCCATGAGCCCTAATTTTGTTTAATAACCTCTTGTGTGGCACCTTATTGAATGCCTTCTGAAAATCCAAATATACCACATCCACTGGTTCCCCCTTATCTATTCTGCTAGTTAAAACCTCAAAAAGTTTAACAGATTTGACAAACATGATTTCCCTTTCATAAATCTGCATTGACTCTGCTCAATACTATTATTATTTTCTAAGTGCCCTGTTACCACCTCCTTAATAACAGATTCTAGCATTTTCCCTACTACTGATGTCAGTCTAACTGGTCTGTAGTTCCCCATTTTCTCTCTCCCTCCTTTCTTAAATAGTGGGGTTACATTTGCTACCTTCCAATCTACAGGAACCATTCTAGAATCTGGAATTTTGGAAAATGACAACCAATGCATCCACTATCTCTATAGCCACCTCTTTCAAAACCCTAGGATGTCAGCCATCAGGTCCAGGGGATTTATCGGCTTTCAATCCCATTAATTTCTCCAGTACTTTTTTTTTACTAATACTAATTTCTTTCAGTTCCTCATTCTCGCTAGACCCTTGGTTCTCCACTATTTCCGGAAGGTTTTTAGCGTCTTATTCCGTGAAGACAGACACAGAGGCCGCGATTTTGTCATCGGTGTCGCATTGGGTGCGGGACAGTTGGTTTCCGGCTTCCAGTCCTGCCCCCAGCTGCATCCGCTCCACGGACATGATTTTACCTTGATTGACCTTGCTAAGCCCTGCCCTGCGGGCTTGCCAGCCAATTAACAGGAAGTGGGTCTGATGTCGTCATTTGATGACGCGTCATCTGCCGGTTTCCTTAAAGGGACCAGACACAATTTTATTTTGACAGTTGATTTCTCAGTGTTTGACAGCATTGAGGTGCTGAAAACACTGACAATCACTGCACAAAGGTGAACCCTTGCACCCAGGCTCTCCAATGACTCCCTCCATAGGCTGGAATAGATGGCAGCTGCAGGTGAGGTGACAGAAGCGATCTGTCACTGGTGAGAGAGGTTCTCCCAATGAGGTGGCACTGGACATATAGTTGGATTTAGAAACTTGTAAGCTAAAGAAATCTGTAAATGTTTTTAAAATGCAGTAACCAACATTTTCTTTGCTCTGAAACTCACCATGTGCAACATTGGATCCTTCACACCACTTCTGCAGCTGTCATCAATCCACAAACGTTACACCAGACTCACAACACGCCACACTTACCTGGCGTGGAGTCCGGACATCAGGAAACCCGACACAGAAGCGGGAAAATCCAAAAACAGGCTGAAAACTGCTGGCAAGTACCTGTTACTAAGCAGGTAATTGCCTTTAATCTGCTTCCTGCCGCTAGGTGTCGGGTCCATTCGCAAATCGGGGACCCAATACTTGGGAAAGCTGTTTGAAGGTGGGATCGGAATCCGCCGTCAATCAATACGATTTTTACCTCTGACCCGCCTCCAAACCCGCCCTTTGAGCACCGGCAAAATCGCGGTCAAAGTATTTGTTTAACTTCTCTGGCATTTCCTTATTCCCTATTATAATTTCTCCTGTCTCAGCCTGTAAGGGACCCACCTTTACTTTCGCTAACCGTTTCCTTTTTACATATCTATAGAAGCTTTTACAGTCTGTTTTTATGTCTCTTGCTAGTTTACTCTCATATTCTATTTTCCCTTTCTTTATCAATTTATTGGTCCTCCTTTGCTGAATTCTAAAATCTTCCCAATCCTCAGGCTTACTACTCTTTTTGGCAACATTATAAACCTCTTCCTTTAATCTAATGCTATCTTTAATTTCTCTTGGTAGCCATGGTTGAACCATTTTTCCCATGGTGTTTTTATGCCTTAAGGGAATGTATATTCATTGCGAATTATGAATGATTTCTTTAACTGTTTGCCATGGCTTTTCTAGGGTTATATCTTTTAATCTAGTTTCACAACCTACCTTAGCCGACTCGCCTCTCATACCTACGTAGTTTGCTTTGTTCAGGTTTAGGACCCTAGTTTCGAACTTAACTAAATCACTGTCAAACTCAACATAAAATTCTATCATATTATGATCACTGCTCCCCAGACGCTCCTTTACTACAAGGTTATTAATTAACCCTGTCTCATTGTACAGTACTAGATCTAAAATAGACAATCCCCTTGTAGGATCCTTGACATACTGATCTAGAAAACTATCTTGAATGCATTCCATGAACTCTTCCTCTGTACGATTACTGCAAAATTGCTTTGCCCAGTTGATAGTTAAAGTTAAAGTCCCCCATGATTACTGTATTACCCTTGTTACATGCATCTCTAATTTCCTGATTTATACTCTGCCCGACACTACAACCACTGTTAGGGGGCCTATAGTCTACTCCCACTATTGTTTTCTGCCCCTTGTTGTTTCTTAGCTCCACCCAAACTGATTCTACGTTTTGTTTTTCCGAACCAAGACCCTTTCTCTACTGTCTTTATCCCATCCTTTATTATCAGGGCAAATCTCCTCCTTTTCCATTTTGCCTATCTCTTCTAAAAGTTAAGTATCCTGGAATATTTAGTTCCCAACCTTGGTCACATTGCAACCATGTCTCTGTAATGGCTATTAAATCAAACTTGTTCATTTCTATCTGTGCTATTAATTCATCTATTTTGTCTCGAATGCTTCACGCATTCAGATATAGTACCTTTAGCTTTAACTGTTTTCTATTTTTCCCTGATGTCATTTTAGTCACTGATGCCCTATTACCTTTATTAATCTTTCTGTCCCATCCTGACCCACTCTACTTATCTTTACCCAGATCACTACCCTGCTCTACAGCCTCGACATTTCTCTCGCTGCTTTTAAATTGACTCTTTCCTGAATCCTCCCCCCACCCCCCCGCCCCCCCCCCCCCCACTTTCATTAGTTTAAAGCCCTATCTACCGCCCCAGTTATTCGATTTGCCAGGACACTGGTCCCAGCCCGGTTTAAGTGGAGCCCGTCCCGACGGAACAGCTCCCTCTTTCCCCAGTACTGGTGCCAGTGCCCCATGAATTGAAACCTCTTCCTCCCACACCACTCTTTCAGCCATGCATTTAACCTTCTAATCTGTTTGTCCCTATGACAATTTGCATGTGGCTCAGGTTACAATCCAGAGATTATTACCTGTGAGGTTCTGCGTTTTAATTTCAATCCTAGCTCCTCAAACTCTCTCAGCAGAACCTCATTCTTAGTTCTACCTATGTCGTTGGTTCCTACATGTACCTCGACAACTGGATCCTCCCCCTCCCATTCCAAGTTCCTCTCCAGCCATGAGGAGACATCCTTTACCGTCAGACACAGACCCCCGTCCCATCACCATGTGAGGGAATCTCAGACACAGACCCCCGTCCCATCACCATGTGTGTGAGGGAGTCACAGACACAGACCCCCCCCATCCTGTCACCGTGTGTGTGGGGGAAACACAGACAGAAACACCCGTCCCATCACCGTGTGTGTGGGGGAATCACAGACAGACATAGGAACATAGGAACAGGAGGAGGCCATTCAGCCCCTCGAGCCTGTCCCGATATTCAATGAGATCATGACTAATCAGCAACCTAACTCCATATACCCGCCTTTGGCCCATATCCCTCAATATCTTTGGTTAACAAAAATCCATCAATCTCAGATTTAAAATTAACAATTGATCTAGCATCAATTGCCGTTTGCGGAAGAGAGTTCCAAACTTCTACCACCCTTTGTGTGTAGAAGTGTTTCCTAATTTCACTCCTGAAAGGTCTGGCTCTAATTTTTAGACTCTGCCCCCCTGTCCTAGACTCCCCAACCAGCGGAAATAATTTCTCTCTATCTACCCTATCTGTTCCCCTTAATATCATGAGAACTTCGATCAGATCACCCCTTAACCTTCTAAATTCCACCGACCCCGTCCCATCAATGTGTGGGGGAATCCAGAGTACCTGTAGAATTAGTTAGAGGGCATTATCTGCACAGAGTTTATTAGTGGGGATTATCTGCACAGAGTTGGTTAGTGGGGAATTATTTGTACACAGTTCCTGCACTTTTCTCAATGTCCCTCAATCCCACCTTCCAATCTTCTTCAATCCCATCTCTCTCCAGGAACACACTTAACTCTTGTAGTACCTGACTCAACGTCCTGCCCTGCTAACCTATTCCACAATGCAATTTCCCCTTTGGGTGAAAAAGTTCCCTCCTTGCTCCTAACTTCTCACATTTCTCGTATTTAAGAGCAGTGCCTTGTGATTTGGCTCCTTCACCACAGGGAACTATTTGCTTGGACTGACTTCATAAATCTGGAAACCCTGGATGAGGTCACGTCAAAGTCTCCTCTTTTTCAAAACCTTTTTCAAGACCTTTCCTCCCAAACTCAAATTCCTGATACTCTGAATCATCTCGGTCACTCCGCTCAAGGCCAATAATAATATCCTTCCTATACTTGGTGGTGAAATAGCAGGGCGAGGCCAGGGGAAACTTTAACAAGGGCCGTTGTCTCATGGACTTGCCCTGGTGGCTACTGGGGTCGTAGAAAGCTCTGGAAGGAATCAAACTGTGCTAAAAAAAAATGCCAGACATTTCCTGCAGTCTAAAGTGACCTTGTATTGCAATCCCCGTGCACAGGGGTCAGTATCCCAGAGAACGACCCAGGCTGGGAGAAAGCTTCTGACAGGGAGGAGAACCTGTGGGGACCAAGCCCTCAGATATTCCATCGTTCACAGGACCTGTTCATCCAGAGGTGAAAATCTGAGTAAGTTCAACATTTGAAACATGGAAATTATAAGACATGTTGCGGTCACAACAACTTGCATTTATATAGCACCTTTAACGTAGTAAAACATCCCAAGGGGCTTTACAGGGGCGTAAATCAAACAAAAATTTGACACCGAGCCACATCAGGAGAAATTAGGACAGGTGACCAAAGGCTTGGTCAAAGAGATCGGTTTTAGGGAGTGCCTTAAAGGAGGAAAGAGAGGCAGAGAGCTTTAGGGAGGGAATTCCAGAGCTTAGGACCCAGGCAGCTGAAGGCACGGCCGCCAATGGTTGAGCGATTAAAATCGGGGATTCGCAAGAGGCCAGAATTAGAGGACCCAATAAATCTGTCCATTATTGATACAGTAGTTATTCCCTTGTAGGGGGGCATCCTTTACCTGGTTTACAGTAATTTACCTGGTCAGGCAGCCCTTTTCCACTGCACTGTGACCAATTCCAATCAGCGGTTTCGAATCGCTAAACCCCTCCTTCCAGTTCTGACTGGAGGAACTTATAATTAATAATATATTAAAACGGACAAAGGGTCTGGATCCAAGAAAGTCAAATTTTATTACAACTAAGAAACTACACCACACGATCAAAGTAATCACAGTAAAATTGCTTAAATAGGGGAGGAAAAACGGACACAACGAGGGAAATCGACTAAAATACAATTCTAACAAAATCCCCACTTTACTCCCACCCCTAAGCCTATCCTAAGTTGCCTTGTGGAAGGCCAGAAAAATATATGCTCACCACTGCAATGCCAGCTCCGTGTCCCACAAGATCTTCACTGCCCTGAAGTAAAGAAACACCCCAGTGATTTAAAAGTAAACTGCTGGTGTTTTACTTCTTCAAACAGACTCCACGCTGTAGAGGGCACACGGAGGCAAGCCAGAGAGAGAGAGATGCCCCTGAGAAGCTATCTCTTATACCCCAATTTTGGGGCCGAAATGTTCCCGCCCAGATCCGGAAGTTTCTGGGCTAAAACAAAAGGGATCCAACTGTCCCCATTGTCCAGTAATGGGTGATTCAAACCCATTCAATTTTAAACTGTTCCTTTTCTCAGTTTGAGTGTCTCTTTTCAAATGTCTGTGCTGAGCCTTCGAACCATCTCCATTCACCCTGATGGGTTTTGAATGGAGTTGTATTACTATGTAAACAGAAACCCATTATCTTGTGGTCACTGAAACCGCAGTCAAGTGGTTTAATCCCTTGTGCAAATATCCTTGTAGCAGTTTCTGTAAACAAATCGATTGTCTCTGCAGGGAGGGAACTTCCCTTTGATTGACAGATTTGACTGCCATCTTTGATCCTCCCCTTTTCACAGACATACACGAGCTGCTTCCAAGTCCTTTGTCCTTGGCCATGCTTTCTGATGGCCATTTTTATCTCTGGGCAATTTAAACCATTCAAAACTCAAGAGTACATCCTTTAATAAAATGTACAATCTTAAAGTGTGCGATTTTCACAAAGTCCTCTGATTCCAGTGTCCAAGCGCTGCCCAGCCCACGAGCTTTTTAACGCAGCCTTTTTCTGCGGTTCTAGGTATGTTTTAAAACATCGTCCAACCCAGAGACAATTTAAATCACACAAGTCTTCGTCCACAATGTGGATTAATATTTCCCGATCTTCGGGGGCTGAGGGGATTTTGCGAACCCCTACACCCTCCAGTTACTGGAATCGATCCTCAGGGACTGAGTGACTGAGCACTTGGACAGGAATCAGCTGATCAAAGAGAATCGGTCTGGATTTGGGGAGGGTAGGTCATGTCTGACTAATCTAGTTGAATTGTTTTGAGGAGGTCACTAGCCTGGTGGATAGGGGAGTGTCGATGGGTGTTGTCTATATGGACTTCCAGAAGGTATTTGAGAAGGTTCCGCGCAAGAGGTTATTAGCAACAGATTATTAGCAATAATTAGAGCGCGTGGAATTGGAGGTAACCTTTGTGACAATAGGAGACAGAGAGTGGGAATGTTCTCTGATTGGCGGGATGTGATGAGTGGTGTTCCCCAGGGATCTGTTCTGGGACCTCAACTTTTCACCATATTCATCAATGACTTGGATGAAGGAATCGAGAGTTGTTTATCCAAGTTTGCAAATGACACTGAGTTAGGAGACCCAGGAAGTTGTGTGGATGGGAGCAGGAAGTTACAGAGGGACGTAGACAGGCTAAGCGAGCGGGCAAAACTGTGGCAGATGGAGTTCAATGTGGGGAAGTGTGAGGTGGTCTGAGATCCGAGAAAGACAACCGGAATATCTTCCTAATGGTGAGAGACGAGGAGCTGTGGAGGAGCGAAGGGGTTTCAGTGTCCATGTACACACATCACTAAAAGCCAGTGCACAGGTACAAAAAGTAACCAGAAAGGCTAATGGAATGTTAGACATTGGCCCAGAAATTCGGGTCGGGGGCTTCCCGCGGGTATAAGCCCCCGACCTGCACTTACCTTGCGCGCCGGCAGTTGAGCTGTAGGACCCCGTGGAATTCCGCTCCGGGGCCTGGCCCAGCTGCCGGCGCGCTGTGCTCGAGTGTCCCAGGGGCGTAGTTAGTGCGATGCATCCCCTGGGATCACGTGAGCCATGGGCAGCCAATCGGAGGAGGGAAAAGCCCATTCATAAGATTGACAGGAAGTCCTGTCTAAACTTATGAATACTATGAGCCTCAAAATAGCATTAAACCTTCAAATAATTTTTTTTTTTAAATCACACTTTTTCAATAAACTACAAATTACATTAAATAACTCTTTTAAACAATAATTTAAATTTTTGAAAAAAATAATTTTATAAAAAAATGGGGCTAAAAATAAACTTACCTTGCTTTAAAGTATTTAAAAATAATAAACCTGTGGAAAAAATGTTTTAATTTTAATTAATTGACCACTTACCTTGTAAAAAGCAGGCCTTACGCCTGCTTTTTAAATGTGTAAATCCTGCAGGCTTACCCTCCCGGGAAAACCTGCAAAAAAAACCTAAATTCAAAGCGCACGCGCAGCCTCCCCTGCGCGCGCGTTTGACCTCTGAACCCCTTCGTTCAGAGGATCGGAAGTGCCGGTTTCCCGTGCATGCGCAGTGCATGCAGGAAACCCGCACTTCCATTCGGCCTACGGGTGAGCACCCCGTGCGTACTCACCCGTGGAGAGACGGATTTCTGGGCCATTATCTCAATGGGCTGGAATTCAAAAGTGAGGAAGTGATGCTTCAGATGTACAGAGCCTTGGTCAGACCCAGTTCAGTTTTGGGCATTGCATCTCAGGAATTGTGTGCCTAAGTCCTTCTTCTTCTTCTTCTTCTTAGGCAGTTCCTCGGAACCGAGGATGACTTGCTTCCACATTAAAAATGAGTTCTCAGGTGACTGATGAGTCCAATGCAGGACCTACAGTCTCTGTCACAGGTGGGGCACACGGTGGTTGAAGGGGCGGGTGGGTGGGGTGCTTGGGTTGATGTGCGCTCCTTGTGCTGCCTGCACTTGGCTTCCGCTTGCTCCCGGCGAAGAGACTCGAGGTGTTCGGTGCCTTCCCGGATGCTTCTCCTCCACTTTGTGCGGTCTTGGGCCAGGGGTTCCCAGGTGTCGGTGGGGATGTTACACTTTTGCAAGGAGCCTCAGTCCAGTCATACTATTCCAACATGCCAGAATAGCCTCCCAACGCTCCCTGTCTAGCTTCACACATGAAGAAGGGATACTTTTGAGCAAGGGTCCCCTCTAATTTATTTTTTGGGAGTGCGACTCCATTAACGGGCTGCGCGGCCCGTTCAAATTTCCACGCGAGCGCGTTTTTCTCCATTTAAAAGCCATTGAGCGGCCTGCGCGGAACCCCCAGACCGCAGCGCGGTGCAGCTTACCGGGAACGTTGCTCCTGAGTGAGGTAGCAGAGGGCATACATGGAACCAGAGGCCAAGAACAGGCCCGCATCCCCGAGGACGAGCCGGGCGCAGAGTGGTGCGGCAGCGTATTGGTCATGCTACTGGACTACTAACCCAGTAGAGCGTGAGTTCAAATCCCACCGTGGCCGTCGGGGAATCTGAATTCAGTTAAAAAAATCTGGAAATAAAAAGCTGGTCGTCAGTGTGGTGTATGTAACCTGTTCCACCTTAAGAGAACTTAAGCCTGTTCCACCTTAAGAGATGTACTACTTTCTCTGGCTGCTGTATACGTAATACCGGTGGTGACCACCGGTATATAAGTACTGTGTAGTGATATTGCTGTTAGTATAGCCCTGACCTCCAACTAGTAAAGACCTGTTGAAACGTTATTCTTGTAGTCTGTGTCAGTAATTAATCTTAAATACAACTAGAACACACAGACTTAACAGTGGCGACGAGTCCGATTCTTACCCTGCGGCAGTTTATATCCACGGCGGCTTCGTCCACAGAACGGGCGTCGAAGAGAGGCATCCACCCTCATCACCCTGCTGGAAGACACGTCGCGCGGCAGGCATCGAGAGCCCGGAGTGCAGAAGATATCCTGAACTCGAAGCCTCCATCAGCGGCAGTCAGCTATCTTCCTTCTACCTCGGTGGTGGGTAAGCCGGTCAGCGACGCGAGCAGAAAGTCAGCCGCGTTGGCTGTACAGACGGGGAGGGAAGATGGAGGAATAAGGGCGGTGAGATCGATCGCGACCGGAGATAAGGACCGGGCCGCATTCGGGCCAAAAGGCGCAGCGCGGGGACATCGATCGCGGCTGGTGATAAGGGCCGGGCCGCATTCGGGCCAAAAAGGCGCAGCGTCTGGGGCGACTGAAGGCGCGAGAGCCGCGGTGAAGGCGAACGCAGCCGGTGCTAATAACCGGGCTGCAAGAAGGGCTACGAGGCGCGACATCGGGGAAGCGCGAATGCCCGAGGGAGCCGCGGTGAAGCGGAGACAGTGTCGGGGGAGTTACTAACCGCTGGGAAAGGGGAGCAGCAGCGGCACGCCAAACGCCATTGCAGCCAGCGGGTGAAGAAGGCGAGCGCGGGAAAGACCGCCAAGCGCGGGAAACCGCCATTTTGTAGGCGGAGGACAAAGACAAGAGCGGGAAGCCGCCATCTTGGAAAAAGGGAAATCACTAAAAAAAATTGCAACGATGCCAAAACATGGGAACATTAATACCTTTGATAGCGACATCGAAGATTGGGCCACGTATGTAGAACGCATACCAAATTATTGTAAAGCAAATAAAATCCCAGATGATGAGAAAGCACTAACTTTATTAAACTTAATGGGTGCGAAGACATACGGGCAATTGAAACACCTTTTATCACCAGATGAACCGGCGGAGAAGACGTTCGAGAAGATTGTTACTTTCCTGAGAAATCATCTAAACCCCACGCCGCTGATGCTAGCGGAACAATTTAAATTTTACAGCAGAAAGCAGCTGAAAGATGAAAGCAATGCTGAATATTTAATGGAATTGCGTAAGCTAGCAAAGTACTGTCAGTTTGGAACGGGACTAACAGATGCGCTAAGAGATAAATTTGTGTGTGGATTATTAAAAGAAGATACACAAAAGCGACTGCTCGAGGAGAATGAGCTGACACTTGAGAAAGCGGTCACTATGGCAGCATCACACGAAGCCGCAGCGAGAGGCATGGCAGTAATGCAGCTACGGTCACCGGAACTCAGTACAAATCAATTGGTTTTGAGTACTGTAAAATGTTATCGTTGTGGAAAGGCAACGCATGATCAGAACCAGTGTTGGTTTAAAAACCAAGAATGCAGAACGTGTGGCAGGCTTGGCCACATAGCTAAAGTATGCCGGTCAGGAAAGAAGACCAGCAACAAAAAGTCACCGCAAGGAAAATACATAAAGGTACACAAGGTGACAAAGAACAGTTCGAACGAACAGAAGTCAGATTCAGACGCCAGCAGTAATGAACTGGGCAGCTTAAGAGTACACAATGTTGGTAAGGATGCAGATCTCCAGACAATTTGGGTCACTCTTCAGATAGCAGGAGTCCAAGTAAAGATGGAATTGGACACTGGATCGGCATTGACGGTCATGAATAAGAAAGATTACAAAAGGTTATTCCAACATATTCCCCTACGGGATACGGAGATTATATTGAAAACATACACGGGGCAAAGAGTGTACGCCATCGGAAAGATAGAGGTAAAAGTGGTCCACAAGGGCAAAGAAAGCCAAGTAATGGACTTATATGTGCTACCTGAAGGAGGTCCACCACTACTGGGACGGGAGTGGATTAGGAGAATGAATATGGACTGGCACTCCTTAAAGGCACTAACGGTAGATTCCGGGGAAACAGATGTCAAACCTAAACGATTGTCCAGAATATTGGATGATGCTAAAGAGGTGTTCCAGCAGGGACTGGGAACACTGAGAGGAATTACGGCAAACATCAAGATTGATGAACATGCACACCCAAAATTTTTCAAAGCCAGACCGGTACCCTATGCAATACGACCTGCTGTAGAAGCGGAACTGGAAGCGCTAGAACGTTCAGGTGTACTGCCTAAGGTAGATTGGAGTGAGTGGGCTACGCCCATTGTTCCCGTTATGAAACGTCCTTCGAGCAACAAGCCAGGAGAACCAGGGAAGGTTCGCATCTGTGGAGACTTCAAGATCACCGTTAATCCGGTGCTTCACACGGTGCAGTATCCGCTTCCGCGGATTGAGGATATTTTTGCTTCGTTGTCTGGCGGGAAACACTTCACCAAGATAGACCTGGCGCAGGCGTACTTGCAGATGGAGGTTGAAGAAGAGTCACGCCAGTACCTCACGATCAACACGCATAGAGGTTTGTACCGGTATAATAGGCTGGTTTTTGGAGTGGCATCGGCTCCAGCAATTTGGCAGAGGGCCATGGAGCAGGTATTACAGGGAATTCCAGGCACACAATGTTACCTGGACGATATTCTGATTACAGGAGATGGTGAGGAAGAACACCTCGCAAACTTGGAACTGGTGCTCAACAGACTGAAAGAGTATGGACTTCGAGTTAATCGGCAGAAATGTGAGTTCTTTCAGAAGCGGATCTCGTACTGTGGTCATGTCATTGACCGGGAGGGGCTTCATAAGTCTCCTGACAAGATAGAGGCAGTTGTAAAGGCTCCCGCTCCGGATAATGTCTCTCAGTTGAGGTCGTTTCTAGGATTGATTAACTATTACCATAAGTTTCTACCGAATCTATCCACGGTACTGCACCCGCTGAACGCTCTTTTACAGAAGGGGGTACCATGGGAATGGAGCGAAAGCTGTAAGAAGGCATTTCGCAAAAGCAAAGAATTGATCACCTCAGAGGAAGTGTTGGCTCACTTCAACCCGACACTGCCTATTCGGTTGGCTTGTGATGCTTCTCCATATGGTATTGGGGCAGTACTCTCACACAAGTTGCCAAATGGCACGGAAAGGCCAGTCGCGTTTGCATCCAGATCATTGACCTCCGCTGAGCGCAACTATGCGCAGATCGATAGGGAGGCTCTCAGCCTTGTATGGGGAGTGAAGAAGTTTAATCATTACCTGCAGGGCCAAAAATTCACACTCCTGACAGACCATCAGCCGTTGGTATCCATTTTTAACCCTAAGAAGGGTGTTTCGGTGATGACAGCACAGCGACTCCAGAGATGGTCCCTTTTCCTAGGGGCACATCAATATCAAATAGAATTCAAAGGTACAAAGCAGCATGGCAATGCTGATGGGCTGTCGCGCCTGCCACTACCTGAAGAAGAAGAGACGACGAAAGTTGACCCTGTTGAGTTATTTCATTCGACCATCATCGAGTGTTTACCAGTCACCAATGCAAGTATTGAAAGAGAAACCAGGAACGACCCGACACTGTCCCGAGTCTACGAGGTGACAGTGAAGGGATGGCCAACACATGGTGATCCTCTGTTACCGGCATTCTCGGCAAGGCGAGACCAGCTGTCCGTCTGCCATGGTACTTTGATGTACGGGACAAGAGTGATTATTCCTCCCAAGTTAAGGGAAAGAGTTCTAAAGGAACTGCATGAAGGTCATCTGGGGGGAGTTAAGATGAAAAGTCTTGCTAGGGCTTATGTATGGTGGCCGGGTATTGACCAACAGATAGAGGAGTTGATGAAAAGCTGCGCTGGGTGCCAAAAAGTGCAAAATGCACCTCCGATCGCACTGCTACACCCATGGGAATGGCCTTCAGCCCCATGGCAACACGTACATATTGACTTTGCTGGTCCATTCATGGACTCCATGTTCCTAATTGCGGTGGACGCACATTCCAAATGGCCAGAAGTGATCAAGATGAATACCACTACTTCAGAAAAGACAATTGCGGTGTTAAGAACAATATTCGCAAGGAACGGATTGCCAGAACAGGTATGTTCGGACAATGGACCACAGTTCGTGTCGGAAGAATTCCAAAAATTCTTAAAGAAGAATGGGGTGAAACATTATACCTCTGCCCCATATCATCCGGCGACAAACGGGTTGGCCGAGAGATTTGTCCAAACATTCAAAAAGGCAATAAAGGCCATGAACGATGATCAGATTCCGCTACAACACAAAGTGGACAATTTCCTACTGGCATATCGAAACGCCGCTCATGCAGTGACTAACCAAAGTCCTGCCATGATGTTTTATAACAGGAGGTTGCGGTCCAGGTTGGACTTGTTAAAACCAAATGTGCGGAGGGAAGTGGAAAACAAACAGTTCCGGCATATTAATAACAGCGGCGGCAGGCAGCGAGAGGTGGGACCTGAGGGAGACTCGGCGGCGGCAATAAAAGCGGCAGCGAGGCCAGGAGAGGCCTCAGAGCAGCGGCGGCAGGCAGCGAGAGGTGGGACCTGAGGGAGACTCGGCGGCGGCAATAAAAGCGGCAGCGAGGCCAGGAGAGGCCTCAGAGCAGCGGCGGCAGGCAGCGAGAGGCGGGACCTGAGGGAGACTCGGCGGCGGCAATAAAAGCGGCAGCGAGGCCAGGAGAGGCAATACCAAACTCCAGTCTGCGAGCTCGGTAGTTGCAGAGAGGTAAAAAGTAATCGGGGTGTGACGTCACCAGGGAGCAGGTAAGTGATTGGTTGGTGAGTATTTCTCTCTTTTCATTACAAGCTTGAATTCTGTGGTGTTAAATTTCTAGGGGCTCTGTTGTGGTGAGGACAGTTGGTAAATAAAGCGCCCTAGAGTATACCTGTAACTGGGGTAGTGAATAAATTTTTAGATTAATTAAAGGAGTAAGTCATGGCAGGAGAGCTCAGACCCGTGTTCTGCTCCTCCTGCTCTATGTGGGAAATCAGGGACGCTGCCAGTGTCCCTGGCGACCATGTGTGCGGGAAATGCATCCAGCTGCAGCTACTTGTAGACCGCATTGTGGCGCTCGAGCTGCGGGTGGATGAATTTTGGAGCATACGCGATGCTGAGAGGCTCGTGGATAGCACGTTTAGCGAGTTGTTCACGCCTCAGGGTAGGGCAGCACAGGGGGTGACCATCAGGCGGAGCAACAAAGGCAGGCAGGTAGTGCAGGGAACCCCTGCGGACATCCCCCTTTCAAACAGGTATACTGCTTTGGATACTGTTGAGGGGGATGACTCACCAGGGGAAGGCAGCAGCAGCCAACTTCCTGGCACTGGCGGTGCTCCTGCTGCCCAGGAAGGGGGGAAAAAGAGTGGGAGAGCAATAGTGGTAGGGGATTCTATAGTAAGGGGAACAGATAGGCGTTTCTGTGGCCGTAGACGTGAATCCAGGATGGTTTGCTGCCTCCCTGGTGCCAGGGTCAAGGATGTCACTGAGCGGCTGCAGGGCATTCTGGAGGGGGAGGGTGAACAGCCAGTGGTCGTGGTCCACATTGGTACCAACGACATAGGTAAAAAGAGGGATGAGGTCCTGCAGCAAGAATTTAGGGAGCTAGGTGAAGGATTAAAGAGCAGGACCTCAAGGGTTGTAATCTCTGGATTACTCCCGGTGCCACGTGCTAGTAAGTATAGGAATAGGAAGATAGAACAGATGAATGCGTGGCTAAAGGGATGGTGCAGGGGGGAGGGCTTTAGTTTCCTGGATCACTGGGTCTGCTTCTGGGAAAGGTGGGACTTGTACAAGTCGGACGGTTTACACCTGAACCAGAGGGGAACCAATATCCTTGCGGGGAGGTTTGCTAGCATTGCTGGGGGGGGTTTAAACTAACTTGGCAGGGGAATGGGGTACAGAGTGGAGCTATAGTAGGGGGTGATTTACAGCCAAATACAGAGGGAAAAACAAGTCAGCTGGGAAGGCAAAGCAAATATGTGAAGGCAAAAGAGAATATGGCAGGGCTGGAAGGCATTTATTTTAATGCAAGGAGTCTTGCAAATAAGGTGGATGAACTGAAGTTGTTGTTGAACACATGGGAGTACGATATTGTTGCTATCACGGAGACATGGTTGAGGGAGGGTCAGGACTGGCAGCTCAATATTCCGGGGTATAGAATCTTCAGGCGAGACAGAGGGGGGTGTAAAAGGGGAGGGGGTGTTGCAATATTAATTAAGGAGTCAATTACTGCTGTAAGGAGGGATGATATATTAGCGGGTTCCTCTAATGAGGCCATATGGGTAGAACTTAAAAACAAAAAGGGGGCAAGCACTTTGCTGGGAGTGTACTATAGGCCCCCAAACAGTCAGGGGGGGATAGAGGAACAGATATGTAGGCAAATCTCAGAAAAGTGCGAAAATAATAGGGTAATAATAGTGGGGGATTTCAACTTCCCCAATATAAATTGGGATAGTCAGAGTGTGAAAGGCTTAGAGGGTGCAGAATTCTTAAAGTGCATCCAGGAGAGCTTTTTGAGCCAACATGTAGAAAGTCCTACAAGAGAGGGGGCGGTACTGGACCTAATTCTGGGGAATGTAGCCGGGCAAGTGGTGGAAGTGTCAGTAGGAGAGCATTTTGGCGACAGTGACCACAATTCGGTGAGATTTAAGGTGGTCATGGAAAAAGACAAAGACGGCCCGGAAATAAGGGTTCTAAATTGGGGGAAGGCCGATTTTAATATGATAAGGCAGGATCTGGCCAAATTGGACTGGGAGCAGCTACTTATAGGAAAATCCGCATCAAAACAGTGGGAGACTTTCAGAAGGGAAATAGAGAGAGTACAACGCCAACGTGTTCCTGTAAAGGTCAAGGGTGGGACCAACAAGCAAAGGGAACCTTGGATGACAAGGGATATACAAAAATGCATTAGAAATAAAAGGGGGGCTTTTGGCAGTTACAAAAGACTAAAGACGGAAGAAGCCCTAGAGGAGTATAAAAAATGCAGGGGCATACTTAAAAAAGAAATTAGGAGGGCGAGGAGGGGCCATGAAATAACACTGGCGAGCAAAATAAAGGAAAATCCTAAGATGTTTTATAAGTATATTAAGGGCAAGAGGATAACCAGGGAAAGGGTAGGGCCCATTAGGGACCAAAGTGGCAATCTGTGTGTAGAGCCAGATGATGTAGGCGGGGTTTTAAATGAATTTTTTGCATCTGTGTTCACTATGGAGAAAGACGATGCAGACATAGAAATCGGGCAAGGGGGCTGTGACATACTTGAACATATTAGCATCGCGAGGGAGGAGGTGCTAGCGGTTTTAGCAGGCCAAAAAGTGGATAAATCCCCAGGCCCGGACGAGATGTATTCCAGGCTGCTGTGGGAGGCAAAGGAGAAGATTGCAGGGGCTCTGACACAAATTTTCAGAACCTCTCTGGCCACAGGGGATGTACCAGAGGACTGGAGAACAGCTAACGTAGTACCATTATTCAAGAAGGGTAGCAGGGATAAACCAGGGAATTACAGGCCAGTGAGCCTAACATCTGTGGTAGGGAAATTATTGGAAAAAATTCTGAGGGACAAAATTAGTCTCCACTTGGAGAGGCAAGGATTAATCGGGGATAGTCAGCATGGCTTTGTCAAGGGTAAATCATGTCTGACAAATCTGATTGAATTTTTCGAGGGGGTGACTAGGGGGGTGGATGAGGGAAATGCTGTGGATGTGGTTTACATGGACTTCAGTAAAGCTTTTGACAAAGTCCCGCATAGGAGACTGGTCAAGAAGGTAAGAGCCCATGGGATCCAGGGTGCCTTGGCGCGTTGGATCCTAAACTGGCTGAGTGGCAGGAGGCAGAGGGTGATGGTCGAAGGTTGCTTTTGTGACTGGAAGCCTGTGTCCAGTGGAGTACCTCAGGGATCGGTGCTGGGTCCCTTGTTGTTTGTGATCTACATAAATGATTTGGATGAGAATGTAAAAGGTATGATCAGTAAGTTCGCAGATGACACGAAAATTGGTGGGGTGGTAAATTGTGAGCAGGAAAGCCTCAGGCTACAGGACGATATAAACGGGTTGGTCAGATGGGCGGAAAAGTGGCAAATGGAATTTAACCCTGAAAAGTGCGAGGTGATGCATTTTGGACGGACAAATAAGGCAAGGGAATACACAATGAGTGGTAGGACCCTAGGAAGTACAGAGGGTCAGAGGGACCTTGGTGTACATGTACATAGATCCCTGAAGGCAGCGGAACAGGTAGATAAGGTGGTTAAAAAGGCATATGGGATACTTGCCTTCATTAGCCGAGGCATAGAATATAAGAGCAGGGAGGTTATGATGGAGCTGTACAAAACGCTGGTGAGGCCACAGCTGGAGTACTGTGTGCAGTTCTGGTAGCCTCACTATAGGAAGGATGTGATTGCTTTGGAGAGGGTGCAGAGAAGATTCACCAGGATGTTACCTGGGATGGAGCGCCTCAGCTATGAAGAGAGGCTGGACAGGCTGGGGTTGTTTTCCTTGGAGCAAAGAAGGCTGAGGGGGGACCTGATTGAGGTGTACAAAATGATGAGGGGCATAGATAGGGTAGATAAAGAGGAACTTTTCCCCTTAGTAGGGGGGTCAATAACAAGGGGGCATAGATTCAGGGTAAGGGGCAGGAGATTTAGAGGGGATTTGAGGAGGAACTTTTTCACCCAGAGGGTGGTTGGAATGTGGAACTCAATGCCTGAAAGGGTGGTAGAGGCAGGAACCCTCACAACATTCAAGAAGCATTTGGATGAGCACTTGAAATGCCATTGCATACAAGGCTATGGACCAAATGCTGGAAAATGGGATTAGACTGGACAGGGATGGATGGGCGGCGCAGACACGATGGGCCGAAGGGCCTCTTTCTGTGCTGTAAAACTCTATGACTCTATGACTCTATGACTCTAAGACCACTCGAAGTTTCGACGTAGGACAACCAGTGTTGGCAAGGGACTATGGAAACGAAAAATGGCAGTCCGGAACAATTCGGGCCAGACAAGGACCTCTGATGTACACAGTAGATATTGGTAACAATGTGATAAGGCGTCATGCGGATCAACTGGTAGAATCAAGAGCAAGGGTCGAACCCATGGTTGCGACAGAGACAACTGTGGAAGACGTTAATGAACCTGAAGCATCTACCTCGGCAGGGAATGTACCTGATGATGACGTCCAATACATAGGAAACCAACTAGAGGAGTCACCTCAGCAACAAGAATCAGAGACCACTGAAAGGCGTTATCCAACCCGAATCAGAAGGCCTCCTGAGAGACTGAACCTTTGAACTGTTTATACCTGAAGTTATATATGTATATATGTTATTATGTTATGTTAAATGGGGATATGACTGTTAAGCTAAAAAGGGAGGATTGTGGTGTATGTAACCTGTTCCACCTTAAGAGAACTTAAGCCTGTTCCACCTTAAGAGATGTACTACTTTCTCTGGCTGCTGTATACGTAATACCGGTGGTGACCACCGGTATATAAGTACTGTGTAGTGATATTGCTGTTAGTATAGCCCTGACCTCCAACCAGTAAAGACCTGTTGAAACGTTATTCTTGTAGTCTGTGTCAGTAATTAATCTTAAATACAACTAGAACACACAGACTTAACAGTCAGTAAAGGTGACTCATGAAGCTTGTTGGATTGTAATAAAAACCCAACCAGTTCACTGATGTCCCTCAGGGAAGGAAACCTGCCGTCCTCACCTGGCCTGGGCCTATAGGTGACTCCAGTCCCACACCAACAGGGGTCTGAGGTTTCCGAGCGATCCACTCAGTTGTATCCAAGGGCAACTAGGGGATGGGCGATAAATGCCAGTCTTACCAACAATGCCCACTTCCTGAGAACAAGTTCCTTTTTTAAAAAACAAACATGACACAACGAAGATCGAAACTGCTGGTTAGAAATTCCTGGGAACACAGGCCAGCAGGCAAGGCGGGAAACAGGAAAAGAAAGATTGACCTACAATGCTGGGTCATCGAATGATTAAATCGGACAAGCTGAGGGTCATCGGGGGTGTATAATATTATAAGTGTTGCCAACGCCTGTTACAAGTAGATTAATGAGCTTTGACGTGTCAGAAATCGACTAATTGCTTCCAACAAGAAAGAAGTATAAAAACAGGCATGAATGATTCCCTCAAGGTAAAATCAAAACACATTAACATGCTCCACAGCCTGGCTGCCTCGCTCGAAGTCACACGACTTAAAATGGCCACTTGGAGCAAATATTGGGCCGTGAGTGCGATACTCAGGGGTCTTGCAAACACTGGTTATCATTTTTTTTTTTAATTCATTCTCGGGATGTGAGCGTCACTGGCACGGCCCAGCATTTATTGCCCATCCCTAGTTGCCCTTGAGAAGGTGGTGGTGAGCCGCCTTCTTGAACCACTGCAGTCCGTGTGGTGAAGGTGCTCCCACAGTGCTGTTAGGGAGGGAGTTCCAGGATTTTGACCCAGTGACGATGAAGGAACGGCTTGATATATTTCCAAGTCAGGATGGTGTGTGACTTGGAGGGGGTGGTCACAGAAGATCACAGAAACCCCACAGTGCAGATAGAGGCCATTTCAGCCCATCGAGCCTGCACCGACACATATCCCACCCGATCCCTGTAACCCCACGTATTTAATCCCCCTAACACTAAGGGTCAATTTATCATAGCCAATCATCCTAACCCGCACATCTTTGGACTGTGGGAGAAAACCGGAGCACCCGGAGGAAACCCACGCAAACACGGGGAGAATGTGCAAACTCCACACAGACAGTCACCCGAGGCCGGATTCGAACCCGGGTCCCTGGCGCTGTGAGGCAACAGTGCTAATTACTATGCCACCGTGGTGTTCCCATGTGCCTGCTGCCTTTGTCCTTCTAGGTGGAAGAGGTCGCGGGTTTGGGAGGTGCTGTCGAAGAAGCCTTGGTGAGTTGCTGCAGTGCATCTTGTAGATGGTACACACTGCAGCCACGGTGCGCCGGTGGTGGAGGGAGTGAATGTTTAAGGTGGTGGATGGGGGTGAATGTTTAAGGTGGTGGAGGGGGTGAATGTTTAAGGTGGTGGAGGGGGTGAATGGTACACACTGCAGCCACAGTACGCCGGTGGTGGAGGGGGGTGAATGTTTAAGGTGGTGGAGGGGGGGCCGATGTGAGTAAGCAAACAGGGCCTCGGCTTTTATGTCACACCCCCACCCTGGAATAGGGAGTAGAGAATCTTAGCTATGAGCAAAGATTGGATAGGCTGGGTCTGTTTTCCTTGGAACAGAGGAGGCTGAGGGGAGACCTTATTGAGGTGTATAAAATTATGAGGGGCCTAGATAAAGTGGATAGAAAGGACCTATTCCCTTAGCAGAGGGGTCAAAAACCAGGGGGCAGAGATTTAAAGTAATTGGGGGAAGGTTTAGAGGGGATTTGAGGGGAAATTTCTTCACCCAGAGGGTGGTGGGGGGTCTGGAACTCACTGCCTGAAAGGGTGGTAGAGGCAGGAACCCTCATCACATTTAAAAAGTACTTGATGTGCTCTTGGGACGCTCTAACCTGCAGGGCTACGGACCAAGAGCTGGAAAGTGGGATTAGGCTGGAAAGCTCTTTGTTGGCCGGCGCAGACACGATGGGCCGAAATGGCCTCCTTCCGTGCTGTAACTTTCTAGGATTCTAGGTGCTCAAGTTCTGAAGACGAGGGAGCAACCACAGCCTACTGAATCAGGGGTGAGTGAGGGTACTACAACCTGAGCCAAGCTGACACACTAGGGGACGTACTCAGCGGAATCACGGTTCGGAGAATCTGCTGTAGCCCTGCCTCTGACCCACACTCCTTGAAAACCGCACCGGGAGCGCGGGATTGAGAAATGACCCTTCTTGTTTCTTCCTTCTATTTTCCACTTCGATTCTTCTTTTGAAGTTTCTTCCCTATTCATGACACTTATAGAATAGAACCTTACTGTTCCTCCCGGGCATCCATGAAGCTTGCCTGCATTCCCACATCTTTAAAAACGTGACCCCTGATTGGCCGAGAGCTGGACCCAAAGGCTGTTTCACCAGCCAATCGAGCGCTAGGACACTGAGGCTACCTTGGTTGTGTCATTGAAGAGACCAGGTTGAAATAATGATAATTATTCTTAGAAGAGGCCCAGTCAAGTACTCCATGCCCCCACCCAATCAGTTCATCAGCAGCAACCTGGACCACGTGCCACGAATATGAGTTGTGTCGTCAGCGGACCGCTCGGGCTCAAAGGCCACTTCGAAAACAGGTATTTCCGAGTTTGCTCCGATGGGCTTTAGCGAGCGTGCTGCTTTCCTTTTAGAGGCTAAACCCGGAGACCCGTGACTTTTAGTTTAACTGCTTCTTATTGTGATGTCACAAAAAGCTGATGATTGGGGCCTGAGTCAGATCCATCGGTCTGGGTACATCAATGAATGGAATCCTTGTGGATAATTAAGGGCTTCTCTTCCTCCTCATTCCGTCGTAACCTTCCGTTAGCCCGCCATGTCTTTTATTTTTTGAGGCACTTCTTAAGTGAAATTACACGAAAACCTTTCATCAATCACTAGCTGGAGTACTGTGGCCAATTGTGGGCACCACTCTTTAGAAAGGAGGTCAAGCCCTCAGAGAGGGGGCGGAGGAGATTGACCAGAATGGTCCCAGGGGATGAGGGACTTCATAATAATAATTCAACTTTATTGTCATTGCACAAGTACATGAACAGCGAAATGTGATCTTGCAAGCTCCGCCATTCCATTTCCACCATTCCTCCTGTCCGACAATCTTCAGCCCAACGCCCGGGCCTGCTCACCAGCTGCTCCTCCTTCCGTGACCTTCTCACCAACCGCCCCTCCTCGGGGCTCCTTCCGTGACTTTCTGTACCTGGTCTTCCCTGATGGTCACCCCTACCAGGTACTAACCAGGCCTGGCTCTAGCTTAGCTTCCAAGCCTTGCCAGTGACCCTGTCCCTAGTTCCAGGAACAGGGCTGGGGTTGTTCTCCTTAGAGCAGAGAAGGTTAAGGGGAGATTTAATAGAGGTGTTCAAAATTAGGAGTGGTTTTGATGGAGTAAATCAGGAGAAACTGTTTCCAGTGGCAGGAGGGTCGGTAACCAGAGGACACAGAGTGAAGGTAATTGGCAAAAGAACCAGAGGGGAGATGAGGAGAATTCTTTCTACGCAGCGAGTTGTTGTGATCTGGAAAGCGCTGCCTGAAAGGGCGGTGGAAGCAGATTCAATAGTAACTTTCAAAAGGTAATTGGATAAATACTTGAAAAGGAGAAATTCACAGCTTTGTGGGGAAAGAGCCGGGGGAGTGGGACTAATTGGAGAGCTCGACCAAAGAGCCGGCACAGGCACGATGGGCCGAATGGCCTCCTGCGCTGCCTGATTGATTCTAGCGCAGTGTTGGGAGGCTGGTTAGATGTATTTCTGCCCTCCAGGTGTGTGGGGGCGCTATGGCCGGTGGCGATGGGCGGGAAGGTTATTATTATAGGTTATTATTATAGGTCCTGTTCTGGAAGTGGTTTCTCCTGCTTCTTGCCAGCCTGTTAGTCTCACGGTTGGTATGGGAACCAGAGTGTTGGTAAACTCTGACAACACAATGCTTTGGTCACGTCCCCCATTTTATCTCAAATGAACAGGATTCAAGTGGGGAATCTCTCCCATCACGAAAGCACCAGGCGTGGATCAGACTCCCAGCATGAAACCATTAACCCTCCAAAAAGGGACTGGTTGGGAATGGGAGTGGGAGGTTTTATCGGGACAAGTACCAGACTGAGATGGTCTCCGTGGGGACAGGGTTGGTTCCATGCACCGCTGAGGGTGGGGAATAGTGAAGATGTAAGGATGGATAAATATGACACACAGAATCTACAGCACAGAGACAGGCCATTCGTCCCAACTAGTCTGAGCTGGTGTTTATACTCCACATCAGTCTCCTCCCATTCCATCTACCGCATCTCAACCTTTCAGCATATCTTTCTATTCACTTTTCTCTCATGTACTCGTCGAGTTTCGTTTTGAAAGGAACTCTGCTATTCGCCTCAGCCACTCCCTGTGGTAGCGAGTTCCACATTCTCACCTCGCTCCTTACTTCCCAATTGGATTTATTAGTATCTATGTTGTATTTATGGCCCCTAGTTTTGGATTCTCCCACAAGTGGAAACATTCTCTCCACATCGACCCTGGCCAACCCATTCATAATTTTAAAGACCTCGATCAGGTCACCTCTAAGACTTTTCCTTTTCCCAACCTGTTCAACCTTTCCTGATAGCTGTAATCTCTCGGTTCTGGTTCCATCCTTGTCAATCCTTTTTGCACTTTCTCCAGTGTTTCTATGTTGTTTTTACAGCGTGGAGTACCAGAGCTGTGCACAGTGCTCCAAGTGCGGCCTGACCAGGGGCCTCTACAAGTTTAAGATAACTTCACTACATTTTCTGGAGGTTTCCTCGATTGTCTTTGTGGGTGGGGGGGGGGTGGTGGTGGGGGGGTCAGGGAAGTATTCGTATAGAACGTACACTCCGCAGAGCTAGTGAGTGGGGGAAGGGTAGGCTACACGTGGGCCTATGCAAGGAGCGGGCTTGGTGGGCCGAATGGCCTTTTCTCATTCTGTCCTTTCCTATGTTCTGCTGTGTTTAGGGATGAGGGAGAGTGGTGTTGGTGCATTGGGCCTTTGCCCTCTTTTTCTGGAGGTTTCCTCGATTGTCTTTGTGGGTGGGGGGGTGGTTTAGGGATGAGGGAGAGTGGTGTTGGTGCGTTGGGCCTTTGCCCTCCTTCCCTCTCACGAGGAAGTTGAATTTTTATCGTTTCTGCTGTTGATGCAGCTTCACAGGTCATCCGATGGTAACAGAGAGAGTAGAAAGAAAGACTTGCATTTCTATAGCACCTCTCACAACCTCAGAACACCCCAAAGTCATTTACAGCCAATGAAGTGGAGTCACTGTTGTAATGTACGAAACGTGGCAGCCAATTTGCGCACAGCAAGATCCCTCAGACAGCAATGTGATAAAGACCCGATAATTTGTTTTTAGTGATGTTGGTTGAGGGATAAATATTGGCCCAGGACACCGGGGAGAACTCCCCTGCTCTTCTTCGAAATAGCACCATCGAATCTTTTACGTCCACCTGAGAGAGAAGATGGGGCCTCGGTTTAACGTCTCATCCAAAAGACGGCACCTCCGACAGTGCAGCGCTCCCTCAGATTTATGTGCTCAAGTCTCTAGAGGAGCGGGACTTGAACCCACAACCGTCTGACTCCGAGACGAGAGAGAGAGGGAGACAGAGAGAGAGAGAGTCAGAGAGTCTGAGAGAGAGAGACAGAGAGAGAGAGAGTCAGACAGGCAGAGAGAGAGAGACAGAGAGACAGAGAGAGAGAGAGACAGAGACCAAGAGAGAGAGCGAGAGAGTCAGAGAGAGAGATAGAGAGAGAGACAGACAGAGAGAGACAGAGAGAGAGAGACAGAGAGAGAGAGAGACAGAGAGACAGACACAGAGAGACAGACACAGAGAGATAGAGAAACAGACACAGAGACAGAGAGACAGAGAGACAGAGAGAGACAGAGACAGAGACCAAGAGAGAGAGCGAGAGAGTCAGAGAGAGAGATAGAGAGAGAGACAGACAGAGAGAGACAGAGAGAGAGAGACAGAGAGAGAGAGAGACAGACACAGAGACAGAGAGACAGAGACAGAGAGACAGAGACAGAGCGAGAGAGAGACAGAGCGAGAGAGAGAGAGAGACAGAGACAGAGAGAGACAGAGAGAGAGAGAGAGAGGGACAGAGAGAGAGAGAGAGACAGAGAGACAGAGAGAGAGACAGAGAGACAGAGAGAGAGAGAGGGACAGAGACAGAGACAGACAGAGAGAGTAAGAGAGACAGAGAGAGAGAGAGAGACAGAGAGAGAGAGGGACAGAGACAGAGAGAGTGAGAGAGAGAGCAAGAGAGAGAGAGACAGAGAGAGAGAGACAGAGAGAGAGACAGAGAGACAGAGAGAGAGAGACAGAGAGAGAGAGACAGAGAGAGAGACAGAGAGAGAGAGACAGAGAGAGAGTGAGAGAGACAGAGAGAGACAGAGAGAGAGAAAGTGAGAGAGAGAGAGACAGAGAGAGTGAGAGAGAGAGAGACAGAGAGAGAGACAGAGAGAGAGACAGAGAGGGAGAGAGAGACAGAGAGACAGACAGAGAGAGAGAGAGAGACAGAGAGAGAGACAGAGAGAGAGACAGAGAGAGAGTGAGAGAGACAGAGAGAGACAGAGAGAGAGAGACAGAGAAAGAGAGAGGCAGAGAGACAGAGACAGAGAGAGAGACAGAGACAGAGAGAGAGACAGAGAGAGAGAGACAATAAATGTGCAGTTAAAATTGGAGACAAACAAACAAAATATTTCTCACAGGGGCGTGGCGTGGCGCAGGGCTCGCCTATCTCACCAACACTCTTTAATATTTACATAAATGAATTGGCAAAACTACTTGAACAATCTACAGCACCTGGCCTCGCCCTATATGACTCCACGGTTAAATTCCTCCTCTATGCAGATGACCTGGTTCTGCTCTCACCAACAGAGGAGGGTCTACAGCAGAACCTGGATCTGCTCGAGTCATTCTGTCAGACCTGGGCCCTGACAATAAACCCCCAAAAAACCAAAGTTCTTGTGTTCCAGCAAAGATCCAGACATCAGGGACCCAGAATAAACTTCACACTAGGAGCAACTAAAATTGAACAAACTACAAATTACACATACTTAGGCTTAAAAATCAGTTCTACGGGAAACTTTCATTTGGCTGTGAATGAACTGAAAGAGAAAGCAAGAAGGGCTTTCTATGCCATTAAAAAGTCAATCCAAATAGAAATCCCAATTGATATTTGGCTCAAAATTTTTAAATCAGTAATTGAACCAATTGCATTCTATGGCAGTGAGGTGTGGGGTCCGCTAACACAACAAGAATTCGCAAAATGGGACAAACACCCAATTGAGATCCTGCATGCAGAATTCTGTAAAAGTATCCTCCGGACTCAGAGGAAAACCACAAACAATGCATGCAGGGCAGAATTAGGCCAATATCCACTACTAATTAATATCCAAAAACGAGCCATCAAATTTTGGAAACACCTAAAAATGAGCAACCCCCACTGCTATCATTACGAAGCCTTGAAATGCTAAGAGATGATTATAGAGAAGAGTCCCTTTAGTCAACTAGTCCTGGGACTCAGTGAAGTAACTACCAACACTACTAATAATAACCAGCCCCAGGACAGTGACATCCTAGCACAGAGAATTCGACCCAACACAATTATCACTGAACAAAAGGAAAAATATTTGACCTATTGGACAGAAACGACAAAAACCCAAAACAAACTCGATTGCTATTTGGCCCTAAACAGACAATACACCATGGCTGAATACCTGACCATGGTAAAGGATAGCAAACTGAGAAAAGCCTTGACAATGTACAGACTTAGTGAACATAGCCTGGCCATCGAAAAAGGCAGACACAGGCAGACCTGGCTGCCCAGAGAGGACAGGATATGCTCTCACTGCAGTCAGGGAGTGGTGGAGACAGAGATGCACTTCCTCACAGCTTGTGGAAACTATCAGGACATAAGGGAGAATTTCTACCCAAAATTCACAAAAATGTGCCCTGAATTCAAAAATTTGAAAGACCACCAAAAACTCCCATATCTATTAGGGGAACAGAGAAAATGCGTAACTTTAGTGGCAAACTATGTAACAGCTTGCCATAAGCAGAGGGACAACCAGTGACCATTAAATCTAAGAAAAGATTATATGCATATTATATGTGTGTATATCTATGTATACATGGGTATACTTGTCTATACACTGTGGCCTAGAAATTGGGTTGGTAGCGCCGGCGCTGAGTGCCTAAAGAGACCTAGATTTGGGACGAAGCCCTATGTTGGGGAGAACGCTATGAGGATAGCGCCGACTCAGAAATTGACTATACATTTAGCGCCTGCGCTAAGTGTTTGCGCGCGCCCGCGAGCGCAAGCAGCTCATGACGTCATTTCAGTGTGCAACGCCTTTTAGGAGTGCCTGAGCGCATATTGGGTGGCGCCCGGAGCCTTAGCGGCCAGCGCTATTAGTGACAGTTCGAGGGAGTGCTAACAGGCCCTTCTCAGAGTAGGGCGGCGCTATTTAAAGGGGACAGCTCTAGTGCAGAATCTTCTGCCACTTGGCCTGCTCATTGCGATCGCTGCTGGAGAGAGTTGGCGAGCTAATGTGGAGCGGAGTTCTGGGAATTTAGCTTTACAATACTTGGGACCTTCAACCCTGTCCGAAGCACTTGCAGCACTACACCTAAAAGCCTTTTGACCAACTGGCATCGGAATGGGAGCTTGTTTGGAGGGCGACGGCCTCATCGCCCAACACTGTGAAGGGGCAGAGAGATGGCGGGAGAGAGGGCCGGGATTGGCCAGAAGGAGGAGGGGCAATGGAGGTCGGCCAATCCGACGATGCTGCGAGGGTCTTTAGGCAGCAGGTGACAAGCCTTGACATGTCGGAGGAGCAGTGTTAGCGAAGGCTCCGAATCTGGAGGGACATTGCTACTGATCTGTGCCACCTGCTTGGTCAGGATCTGCAGCCGCGTGAACGCTGCAGAACCTCTCTGTCCGTGATGGCTACACTGACTGATGGCCTCCATTTTTATGCCAACGGATCCTTTCAGTCAGCCATTGGGGACAATGCGACTGACGCTCAGGCTGCAGTCTGCTGTTGCATCCGGCAAGTGACAGATGCCCTTTATAGGCGAACACGTCCATTCATTACCTTCCCCCGGACCCTGCACAAGCAGGCGGAGGAGGGGGAGTATGAGGAGGAGGAGGAGGAGGAGGAGGAGGAGGAAGAGCAGGCGGAGGAGGAGGAGGAGGAGGAGGAAGAGCAGGCGGAGGAGGAGGAGGAGGAGGAGGAAGATGGAAGGGCTGCTGAAAGTGGAAGGTCCATACGTCAGAGGCTCCTCTGGACTCGTCTCGACACCCCTGTGGCGGAATGATGAGAGTCTTACCTCATGCGCACTTTGGATGTTTGAGGGCCTCTGCATGCCAGCATCACTGAAAGTAGTCACATGCACCAAGCAACATTGAAACTTCTGTTTATTGACACAAAAGTCTTTCATTACAGCTAAACAACGTAAAGTGAGCAGAAACCATAACTTCCAAAATAAATGTGACCTGTTTGGCAAAGCCGCAAAACTCAACAAAAATTTGCAACTATAACAGCAGGTGAGGGTGTCCTTGAATTTGGACAAAGAAACGTCTCAGCACCTCCCTCTACAACTGGCCCCTTGAGGGAGAACGACTTCTCTTTCACGCCCGGCCCCTTCCCTCCCTGCTGCTCCTACGTAATTGGACCCAGTGGCGGTCTCAAGGCTGGGGGACGCCTGCTGACTGTCTGGAAGCGCAGAAGCCCCTGAGGTACGGCCTGGCCGACCTCTGGGCTTGGAGGGTGCGGACGCAGGATGCTTGATGTGACCATGGCTGGAAGCAGTGTGGCCTGCAGGTGGTGGCAGCTGCAATGCAGGCGTCCCAGCGCTGGCATGTGCAATGGTCTCCTGCCGAGAGAGGACACCTGCACCATGGTCGGACGAGACACTGGCTATCTGAGGGGAGCGGGTCGGCTCTACCGCCACAATCGCAGGCTCCACAGATTCCTGGCCTTGTACGGGAGTGGAAGGGCCCGGGGTGATCCTATCTGATGCAGAGAGGGTGGCTGCAGTGAGACATCGCGTTGCGTCAATCTGGCTGTGGAGGAGCCCAGCAAGTGACTGCGTGGCAACAGTGAGGACCTGTGTGCCAGGTGCCAGTGCTTCGGGAGAAGGCCTGGACAGTTCTTCCCATGGCTTCGGACAAGGCAGGAGCCGACCGCTCCACTGCCTCGGACAAGCCCTGCACAGACCTTTCCAGGGATTGTCCGAAGCCCTGAACAGTCCTTTCCATTGCCGACTCAAAGCCGTGGACAGTCCTCTCCATTGTTGGGCCGAAGCCCTGGATAGACCTGTCCATAGTTTCCCCGAACACCTGGAGAGTCCTCTCCATTGTTGCCCCAAAGCCCTGCAGAGTCCTCTCCATTGTTGAGCCAAAGCCCTGCAAAGTCCTCTCCATTGTTGCCCCGAAGTCCAACATACTCCTAGCCAATGAATCTATTGACTCAGGCATCTTCTCCACTGCAGCCATCAGCTCTGTGTGTCTGACCCGGGCCTGTTTGCTCATCTCTGCCAGGCGACGGACCTCATCTGCACTCTGTGCAGCAGTCATGACGACCTGCCTTGCCCTGCGGGGAGATGGTGGCCGAACTTGCCTATCCCCCGTGCGTTGCTGCATGCCGCTTGGTCCGGCAACTGGTTCATCCTCAGAGCCACCCCCCCTCCCCTCCAGGGGACTACTATCCCCAGTCTGCAGATGTCTCCGCTCCCCGGATTCTGCAACGGCTGGTCCAGATTCCTCCTGGTCCTCACCTCTGGTGGCACTGGCACTGGCAGCTTCAGCGCGTTGAGCCCGAGTTGGTGCTGCTTCATCTGAAAGTGGGAGGTGGAAGAGTGGCTTTAGCAAAAGGACAGGTTTGCTGAAAGGCATGCCAGATTGCGGCATGGCTCTGACATGGCTGCACACTGAGGGTGCATGCTGGCGGGGGGACCAAGTGGAAGGCAACAGGTGGAAAAGGTGAGAGTCTTACCCTCGCTGTCGGTAATGGGGTCGGCAGATGCAGTGGTCACTGGACCAGACAGACGTCCTCCAAGTATCTGGTGCACTCTCTCCTCCAGATCCGTGAGAGTGACCACTTGTGCAGGTCCGCCACCGGTTCGACGCTGCTCCTTTCTAATCTGCGCCATCTTGGACTGCAGGGGAAAGAAGGGGAGGTTCTGTTACATGAGGCCTTGAGACATCATCGCATGCCCCCCATTGTGCAAGAGCCCTTACATGAGGCCTTGAGACATCATCGCATGCCCCCCATTGTGCAAGAGCCCTTACATGAGGCCTTGAGACACCATCGCATGCCCCCCATGGTGCAAGAGCCCTTACATGAGGCCTTGAGACATCATCGCATGCACCCCATGGTGCAAGAGCCCTTACATGAGGCCTTGAGACATCTGTCCATGTGTCTGCCCAGAAAGGGCCATGGGTGCATACTGACAGATGGCCAGTGGCGCATCATTGCAGCAGGGTGCCCGAAGTCAGCTGCAGATGGAGGGAAGCACAAGTTTGGTAAACCATCACTCACCCTAACGATCCGTGTGAGGTCGTTGAATTTCTTCCTGCACTGAACAGGGGTCCTGGTCGCCATGCTGCTGGAGTTCAC
The DNA here is from genome assembly GCF_052327205.1 of Somniosus microcephalus. NCBI lineage: Eukaryota > Metazoa > Chordata > Chondrichthyes > Squaliformes > Somniosidae > Somniosus > Somniosus microcephalus. The sequence goes on along the minus strand of NC_140997.1, from coordinate 233,639,793 downwards.
CCTCACAGCAACCTCCCTCCAAGATCGTCGGTGAGCCTTCTGATTTGGCCTCTTGCCATTATCCGGGTACAGGACCTGTCGTCGGTGTTCAACTGCAGCCACCAAGTGGTCCAGAGCCTCAGTGCTGAAGCGCTCTGCTCTCTGCCTAACCTTCTCCATAATGAACAACTTTGTACCGCCAGACAAGGGCGAGCGCTGAATCTGAGGTTGGGTGTTGAAGCTCAGTCTGACTGACCCACCCCTTTAAGAGCCGGCCGGCGCCTGCAGGTCTCGTGCTTTCCCGTAATTGAGTTCACCTGCGCTGCGCCCGTCCGCGTCGAAATTGAGTAGCGCCTGACCTTTTGCGCCTTAAGAGCACCGTGCAACGGCTGGTTTAGTGCCTCAATCCCCTTTGGGGCGATGCAACCCAATACCGCGCCAGGCGCCGATAACTCTCGTCTGGCTATAAACTTTGCGCATCGCCAGTTCTAACGCCTCAAGCGGGGCTATACCCAATTTCTAGGCCTGTGTGTCTAGATCGGTGTTTATGTGATCAATCATACATGTATTTCTGTGCTTTGGCAACATAAGATGTATCTTGTCATCATGCCAATAAAGCAATTTGAATTGAATTGAATTGAATTGAGAGAGAGAGAGAGCAACAGAGAGAGCGACAGAGAGGGAGAGAGAGAGAGATAGAGAGAGAGAGACAGACAGACAGACAGAGAGACAGAGAGAGAGAGAGAGAGACAGAGAGGGAGAGAGAGAGACAGAGAGACAGAGACAGAGAGAGACAGAGAGACAGAGACAGAGAGAGAGAGAGAGACAGACAGACAGAGAGACAGAGAGAGAGAGAGAGAGAGACAGAGACAGAGAGAGAGAGAGAGACAGAGAGAGAGACACAGAGAGAGAGAGAGACAGAGAGAGACAGAGAGAGACAGAGAGACAGAGAGAGAGACACAGAGAGAGACAAAGAGAGAGAGAGGGAGAGAGACAGAGAGAGAGACAGAGAGAGAGACAGAGAGGGAGAGAGAGAGAGAGAGACAGAGAGAGAGACAGAGAGGGAGAGAGAGAGACAGACAGAGAGAGAGGGAGACAGAGAGAGAGAGAGACAGAGTGATGTGCCTCAATGAATCCGAGACTCGACGTTAACGGAGCAAAGCAAGGCTTTTATTAACTAAGAAAGTAATACAGAGTGGAGAAGTGTCTCCCATCCAAAGATCTGCTGCACTGTCTGTGAGACAGTGCAGCCTGCTTAAGTAGTGGCCAGGTATGGGCGGAGCCCCACACACGATACAGTACCGGAGGGGAAATGAAACTGAAACTAAACTAAACACAGAATACAGTGCCTGAGAACACAGAGAATACAGTGCCTGATGAATGGCATATTTCATCACATTCACCCCTTCTATAGATTTAGTCTGATCGGGGGTTTGATAGTCCTCTGTGACCGACGTGGTGCCGCGGGTGTTGGCTGGGTGTCCCCGGTGGCCTCCTGGGTCTCTGCCGGGGGCGCCGCCAGGGTTGTTGAATGGATAGTTGGTGGGGGCACCGTTGGTCGATGTTCTTCCGGGGGTGATGAAAGAGTAGTGGGTGGGTAAGAGTTGCTGTGATCGCTGTTGCTGTTGTTGTCATGGTTGTTGTCGTTACCGGCTGGGGCGACGTCTTTTATGGACACGGTGTCCTCCCTTCCGTCGGCGTGCCGGACATACGCGTATTGGGGGTTGGCGTGGAGTAGGTGCACTGACTCCACGAGAGGGTCCGTCTTGTGGCCCCTCACATGCCTTCGTACAAATACCGGACCTGGGGTGGAGAGACATGATGGCATGGATACGCCTGAGGTGGATTTCCGGGGAAAGACAAACATTCGTTCATGAGGCGTGGCATTAGTGGCAGTACACAATAGCGACCGTATCGAATGGAGCACAGCTGGGAGGACTTCCTGCCAGCGGGAGATAGGGAGGCCCTTGGTCCTTAGAGCTAGAGTGACTGCTTTCCATACTGTCCCGTTCTCTCGCTCCACCTGGCCGTTACCCTGGGGGTTGTAGCTGGTGGTACGGCTCGTGGCGATCCCCCTGGACAGCATGTACTGGCGTAGCTCTTCACTCATGAAGGACGCCCCCCTATCCGTGTGGATGTAGCTTGGCATACCGAACAGGCAGAACAGGCTGTTGAGGCATTTAATGACCGTGGCGCTGGTCATGTCTGGGCAGGGGAAGGCGAATGGGAAACGGGAGTATTCGTCCACAATGTTCAGGAAGTAAACATTGCGGTCGACTAACGGGAGGGGGCCCTTGAAATCTAAGCTGAGCCGCTCAAAGGGCCGTGTAGCTTTGATTAAGTGGGCTCTATCTGGGCGGTAGAACCGAGGCTTGCACTCAGCGCAAGTGCGGCAGTTCCTGGTCAGAGACCGAACTTCCTCAATCGAGTAGGGTAAGTTGCGAGACTTTATGAAGTGGAACAGCCGCGTGACCCCTGGGTGGCAGAGGTCGTTGTGGAGGGTCTGTAGCCGATCCCCGGTGGTGCTGGCACACATCCCTCGTGAGAGGGCGTCGGGGGATTCGTTAAGGGCCCCTGGCCGGTAAATGATGTCATACTCGAAGGTGGAGAGCTCGATCCGCCACCTGAGAATCTTATCATTTTTAATCTTCCCCTTCTGTTTATTATTAAACATAAACGCTACCGACCGCTGGTCGGTAAGTAGGGTGAAGCGTTTGCCGGCTAGGTAGTGGCACCAGTGGCGCACTGCCTCCACGATGGCTTGGGCCTCCTTTTCCACGGAGGAGTGTCTGATCTCGGGCCCTTGGAGGGTCCTCGAGAAGAAAGCTACGGGCCGCCCCGCCTGGTTGAGGGTG
>NC_140997.1:233616959-233631959 GCF_052327205.1 Somniosus microcephalus | reverse complement strand
ACCCGCGGATGCCACCCCACACGAAGACACACCGAAAGCCACAAACCCTGCTCCAACCAGCCCTCAGTCGAGTCATGCCCAGACTACTGCTACCCAGTCCTCACACACAGGAACACAAAAACCGACAGATACCCCCCAAACGAGGACCACACCGAAAGCCCCAAACCCCGCTCCTGCCACACAACATATCCCAGAAACCCAGCCAACAACCAGCCACCAGGCGAGTCCTACCCAGACTACTGTTACCCAGTCTGAAAAACCAGCCCCTCAGGCCCGGTCCTGCTGACCGACTCCAACGGAAAGTTTCTGGACCCCCAGAGGCTGTTCCCAGACCATCAAGTCCTGAAAAAATGGTGCAGCAACACAGGCCAAGCAATGAAGATCCTGAACAAAGAATCCCTTGGAAGCCCCAAATGGATTGTGATCCACACAGGCACGAACGACCTACGCACCCTACAGGAAGGCACGGCTTGGGCGGTGAGCAGGATGGCAGAAAAGGCCAGCAGGGAATTCCCCGAGGCGCGGATCGTGATCTCCACACTACTGCCCAGAAAGGACACCCCAGCCTATATAATCCACAACACCAACAGGGAGATCGACACGAGATGTTCTGTCCTCCCCAACGGTCTACCTGGCCCATCATCCAAACATCAACACAAGGGACCTCTATGACGAAATACATCTACTCAAACAGCGGATGTGGGTCTTCGCAAGAAACCTCATAAACACTGCCAAAAGACGCAGCCCTCCCACCCCCCCTACCATTGGGAGCCCAAACAGGACCACCAATGTCCCCCACACCCCTTTACAAAACCGACAACAGAACCGTGCTTTTATTACCTGACCCCAAGACCCCCCTCTAGACCACAGACTGTAGACCAAGAACTGAGAAAGATCATGACGATGCTGAACAGCCTGATAGAAAGCCGGAGAAATTATAATATTGTTATTTATCATTATCATTATTGTTATCTTATCAGTATTATTACTATTATTAGATAGATATATGTGCATGCCTCATGAAATTTATACTAAATCATCACTTAGCATTATAGAAAATAGTGTTTCCACACTCATCCCACAAAATAGGTCCATTTTATTTCGTTTTATTGAACTATATAAATGCGTTCTTTCCACATAAGCTGCTGGAATATCCAGGGCCTCCGCTCCTCAACTTTTGGGATGAAGAGTACAGACCCTGAATTCCTAAAAGCTATAAAAGACATTGATTATAATTGTGTAACAGAAACATGGTGCCAAAAGGACATGCCGACCCACTGTCCTCCAATGTACCATGAAATCATTGTGCCCTCAGTAAAGAACACTAAAACACGCAAGGGCAGAACCTCCGGGGGAATATTGGTGTGGTATAAGGGAGAACTGGACAAACACATCTCACCGGTAAAACAGGGGAAATCACACGTATGGCTAAAACTAGATAAAAATATAGGAATAGCAAAAAAAGATGTTTACTTATGCGATCTACATACCTCCAATAGATTCGCCATATTTCGAAGAGGAGTTATTTGATACTCTCCACATGGAAATCAGCCATTTCCAGGCCCAAGGAAAGGTGATAATATGTGGGGACCTAAATGCAAGGACCGGTTGTGAACCTGACTTCATAGACCCACAGGGAAACAACCATGTGTTTGGCCAGACCCCTTTAGATGTCACACCAGCCATCGCAAATCGGAACAACCTTGATCGTGAAATAAATAAAAGCGGTAGGGAGGTAGTGCAACTCTGCCGAGCCTTAGGCCTGTACATAGTTAATGGTAGGTTCAGAGGGGACTCCCTAGGGAGACTCACATACTCCTCAACTCTTGGGTCTAGTGTGGTGGACTATACAATCACTGACCTGGACCCCTGCGATATCAACGCATTCACTGTCAGGCAGCAATCCCCCCTCTCAGACCATAACCAAATAAATGTGTACCTTAAAACTTTCTGCCCAAACTACAGACACAAAAAAGGAACACAGTAAGCTACATAAAATAAACCAGACATACAGATGGGCCCCAGACAGTGGAGATAAATTCATCACAGCACTAAATTCACCTGATCTCACAAGTAAAATTTCAAAATTAAAGAAAATCTATATGAGATCACCAGAGATGGTGTAAACACGGCCATAGAGGATATAAATATGATCTTCCATGAGGCAGCTGTAAAAGCCGACCTCGTGAAACAGAAGAGGAAGCATCACAAAAGACAAAATAAAAATATGAAATGGTTTGACCACGAATGCAAAAATGCCAGAAAAGACCTGAGAAAAATATCAAACCAAAAGCATCGGCAACCAAACAATCCGGACCTACGTACTAGATACAATGAAACCCTCAAAAGATATAAACACACCATTAGGAACAAAACACAAAACTATACCCACAAAATACTCGAAGAAATTGAAAACTCCACCAATCCAAAACAATTCTGGGAAATGTGGAATAACCTGAGTACAACACAATTGCAAGCATTACCAATCCAAGATGGCGACATCTGGAGAACACATTTTGAAAACCTCTACAAAGACATCCCAAAAAACAAAACAAACCCAAGTCAACATCAGGTCACAGAAAAACTCCACACATTAGAAGCAACAATTAAAGACAACCAAAACCCTCTAGACCCCCCAATCACATGGAAAGAACTGGCCACAAAAATAAAATCTCTCCACCTAAAGAAAGCCTGTGGCCCAGACAACATCAAAAATGAAATGCTAAAGTTCAGCAATATGGAGATGCAGGGTGCGATACTCAAACTATTCAACATCATATTACGCTCAGGCTGTTTTCCCGATATCTGGTGCCAAGGACTAATCTCCCCCATATATAAAAGTGGAAACAAATCAGACCCAAATAACTACCGCGGCATCTGTGTCAACAGTTGTCTAGGGAAGTTATTCTGCAGTATTCTAAATAGTAGATTACTTGATTTTCTTAACAAACATAATATCCTCAGAAAAAAACAAATAGGCTTTCTTCCAAAACACCGCACCGCCGACCATATCTATACCCTTCACACCCTCATTGAAAAACATAAACACCAAACAAAAAAATGGGAAAATATTCGCCTGTTTCATCGACTTCAAGAAAGCCTTTGACTCTATATGGCACGAAGGGCTCTATTATAAACTTCTTCAGTGTGGAATAGGGGGCAAAGTCTATGACCTTATTAAATCAATGTATCTGAAAAACAAATGCGGGGTCAAAATTGGAGACAAACGCACCGATTTCTTCACCCAGAGAAGAGGCGTCCGGCAGGGCTGCAATTTGAGCCCGACCCTGTTCAACATATACATAAATGAATTAGCAGACATGCTGGAGCAAAGCGAGTCACCAGGTCTCCGTCTCCTGGATGGAGAAGTGAAGTCCCTGTTCTATGCGGACGACCTGGTTCTGCTGTCTCCCACAGAACAGGGATTACAGCAACAACTAGACCTACTCGACAAATACTGCCAAGATTGGGCTCTAACAGTAAATCTAAAGAAAACCAACATCATGATTTTTCAGAAAAGACCCAGATGTCAGGAAAACAAATACCAGTTTACCCTCAGTGATACCACTATAGGACACACTATGAGCTACACCTACCTTGGTCTAACTATTACAGCATCAGGGAGCTTCAGCATAGCAGTGAATGCACTAAAAGAAAAAGCCCGAAGAGCCCTATATGCAATAAAAAGAAAATTCTACAACATCCAAATCCCAATCAAAATCTGGCTCAAAATTTTTGACAGCATAATCCTGCCCATTGCACTGTACGGTAGTGAAGTATGGGGCCCGCTAAATCACCAAAGCTACACTAAATGGGAAAAACACACAATAGAAGCCCTACATGCAGAATTCTGCCGAAGCATCCTTCGCACCCAAAGAAAAACGCCAACAAATGCATGCAGAGCCGAACTAGGCAGATACCCACTGATAATAAACATCCAAAAACGAGCACTAAACTTCCTAAATCACCTCAAATCTAGCTCCCCAGACACCCTTCATTTCAAAGCCTTTCAGACCCAAGAGCTAAACCCAGAAAAGAGTCCCCTGAGTCAGCTGCTACTGAAACTAAGTACTCAGCCGGACCCTGACCAGCCCCAGACCAACACAGCCGTCCAAACACCAATCCGAGTGAACCAAATCATTAAAAAATGCAAAGAAACCTACCTGGAACATTGGAACAAAATAACCGAAAGCCAAAGCAGATTAGAATGTTACCCGGGCCCTAAAAAGAGAATATAAACTGGCAGACTACCTCACGACCATCAGAGACACAAAACAGAGACAGACCCTCACCAGGTACAGACTAAGCGACCACCAACTGGAAATTGAAAAAGGCAGATACAAGAAATCCTGGGCTGCCTAGAGAGAATAGAATATGCGATCAATGTCTGGCTGGCGAGGTTGAAACAGAAATGCATTTCCTCCTAAAATGCGAAAAATTCAACACATCAAGAAACATATTATTCAACAAGCTAAGCCAAACAACCCCAGATTTCAAGGAATTGGATGATCTGTCAAAATTGAGATTAGTCCTAGGAGAAGGAGACAGACCATACCTTGGGGCTAAATATGTAACAACATGTCGACAACCTGAGGACTGTTTAAAAGTAAGACTGTTTAAAATTAATATTGAACGTACCAAATGAAGTAGAAAGACTGTTTAAAATTAATATTGTTTAAAAGTAATATTGTATATACCCAACAAATGTCAAATCGATTGACACCTACAGAATGTTGGAAAACTGTACCTTTTTGCAATGTAAGCTTTGGCAATATGGTTCTCTGTAAACTTTCATGCCAATAAAGCATTTGAACTGAACTGAACTGAGAGAGAGAAACAGAGAGAGAGAGAGAGAGACCGAGAGAGACAGAGAGAGAGAGACAGAGAGAGAGAGAGAGACAGAGAGAGACAGAGAGAGAGACAGAGAGAGAGAGAGAGAGAGGGAGAGAGAGAGAGAGAGAGAGACAGAGAGAGAGAGAGACAGAGAGAGAGAGAGACAGAGAGAGAGAGAGAGAGAGACAGAGAGAGACAGAGAGAGAGAGAGGGGGAGAGAGAGAGAGAGAGAGAGAGACCGAGAGAGAGAGACAGAGAGAGAGAGGGAGAGAGAGAGAGAGAGAGAGAGACAGAGAGAGAGGGAGGGAGAGAGAGAGAGAGACAGAGAGAGACAGAGAGAGAGAGAGGGGGAGAGAGAGAGAGAGAGAGAATGCACTAAAAGAAAAAGCCCGAAGAGCCCTATATGCAATAAAAAGAAAATTCTACAACATCCAAATCCCAATCAAAATCTGGCTCAAAATATTTGACAGCGTAATCCTGCCCATTGCGCTGTACGGTAGTGAAGTATGGGGCCCGCTAAATCACCATAGCTACAAAAAATGGGAAAAACACACAATAGAAGCCCTACATGCAGAATTTTGCCGAAGCATCCTTCGCACCCAAAGGAAAACACCAACAAATGCATGCAGAGCCGAACTAGGCAGATACCCACTGATAATAAACATCCAAAAACGAGCACTAAAATTCCTAAATCACCTCAAAACTAGCTCCCCAGACACCCTTCATTTTAAAGCCTTCCAGACCCAAGAGCTAAACCCAGAAAAGAGTCCCCTGAGTCAGCTGCTACTGAAACTAAGTACTCCTACTCAGCCGGACCCTGACCAGTCCCAGACCAACACAGTGAACACAGTAAAATTGAGACTAGTCCTGGGAGAAGGAGACAGACCATACCTTGGGGCCAAATATGTAACAACATGTCACAACCTGAGGACTGTTTAAAAGTAAGACTGTTTAAAATTAATATTGAACGTACCAAATGAAGTAGAAAGACTGTTTAAAATTAATATTGTTTAAAAGTAATATTGTATGTACCCAACAAATGTCAAATCGATTGACACCTACAGAATGTTGGAAAACTGTACCTTTTTGCTATGTAAGCTTTGGCAATATGGTTCTCTGTAAACTTTCATGCCAATAAAGCATTTGAATTGGAATTGGAATTGGAACCAAATCATTAAACAATGCAAAGAAACCTACCTGGAACATTGGAACAAAATAACCAAAAGCCAAAGCAGATTAGAATGTTACCGGGCCCTAAAAAGAGAATATAAACTGGCAGACTATCTCTCGACCATCAGAGACACAAAACAGAGACAGACCCTCACCAGGTACAGACTAAGCGACCACCAACTGGCAATTGAAAAAGGGAGATACAAGAAATCCTGGCAGCCTAGAGAGAATAGAATATGCGATCAATGTCTGACCGGCGAGGTTGAGACAGAGATGCATTTCCTCCTAAAATGCGAAAAATTCAACACATCAAGAAACATATTATTTAACATCAAGAAACATATTATTTAACAAGCTCAGCCAAACAACCCCAGATTTCAAGGATTTGGATGACCTGTCAAAATTAAGATTAGTCCTGGGTGAGGGAGACAGACCATACCTTGGTGCCAAATATGTAACAACATGTCACAACCTGAGGACTGTTTAAAATTAATACTGAATGTACCCAATGATGTACAAAGACTGTTTAAATTAATATTGTTTAAAAGTAATATTGTATGTACCCAACAAGGGTCAAAATTGTTTGACACCTACAGAATGTTGGAAAACTGTACTTTTTTGTTGTGTAAGCTTTGGCAATATGGTTCTTTGTAAACTTTCATGCCAATAAAGCATTTGAATTGAATTGAATTGAAAATTGAGACAGAGAGAGAGAGAGACAGAGAGAGAGAGAGAGAGACAGAGAATGCACTAAAAGAAAAAGCCCGAAGAGCCCTATATGCAATAAAAAGAAAATTCTACAACATCCAAATCCCAATCAAAAACAAATGTCAAATCGCTTGACACCTACAGAATGTTTGAAAATGTACCTTTTTGCTATGTAAGCTTTGGCAATATGGTTCTCTGTAAACTTTCATGCCAATAAAGCATTTGAATTTGAATTTGAATTTGAATTTGAGAGAGAGAGAGAGACAGAGAGAGAGAGAGAGAGGGAGGGAGAGAGAGAGAGAGGGAGAGAGACAGAGAGAGACAGAGAGACAGAGAGAGACAGAGAGAGAGAGAGAGAGAGAGAGAGGGAGAGAGAGAGAGAGAGAGAGAGGTTCACTGAGCCATGGCTGTCAGCACAGAAGAAGGAAATTTAACCTGCCTGTGCCGGCTCTCTGATAAAGCTCTCGAATCAGTCCCACTCCCACTGCCCATTCCTCACAGCCCTGCAAATTGTCCCCTTCAAGTATTTATCCAATTCCCTTTTGAAAGTTACTATTGAATCTATGTGTGTGTGTGAACATAAGAACATAAGAAATAGGAGCAGGAGTCGGCCATTTGGCCCTTCGAACCTGCTCCGCCATTCAATAAGATCATGGCTGATCTTCTACCTCAACTCCACTTTCCCGCCCGATCCCCATATCCCTCGATTCCCTTAATATTCAAAAATCTATCGATCTCTGTCTTGAATATTGAAGAATTGTCTCCTCATCTCAGTCTTAAATGGCCGACCCCTTATTCTGAGACTGACCCCTGGTTCTAGACTCCCCAGCCAGGGGAAACATCCTCCCTGCATCTACCCTGTCAAGCCCTGTAAGAATTTTGTATGTTTCAATGAGATCACCTCTCATTCTTCTAAACTCTAGAGAATATAGGCCTAGTCTACTCAATCTCTCCTCATAGGACAATCCCCCCATCCCAGGAACCAGTCCAGTGAACCTTCGCTGCACTCCCTCCGTGGCAAGTATATCCTTCCTTAGGTAAGGAGACCAAAACTGTACACAATACTCCAGGTGTGGTCTCACCAGGGCCCTATATAATTGCAGTAAGATGTCTTTACTGTTATACTCAAATCCTCTTGTAATAAAGGCCAGCATACCATTTGCTTTCCTAATTGCTTGCTGCACCTGTGTGTGTGCACATGCATGTGTGTTTGTCTCCGTGCGTGTCCCTGCATGCATGTGCATGTTTGTGTGTGAGTGTGTGTGTCTGCGTGTGCATGTGTGCGTGTCTGTCTGTGAGGCTGTGTGAGTACGTCACTCGACCAGGAAACACCAAGACAGGTTCGACGAGAATGACCAGTCAATCCAGGAGCTAATAAGTCGCAAGCGCAAGGCATTCCTGATCTGGTGCTAGTCAGAGTAGAAATAGAAGGATATTTCAGATGAATACGTGGCGAGAGGAATGGTGCAAGGGGGAGGGATTCAAATTCCTGGGATATTGGAACCGGTTCTGGGGGAAGTGGGACCAGTACAAACTAGACAGTTTGCACCTGGGCAGGACCAGGACCGATGTCCTAGGGGGAGTGTTTGCTAGTGCTCTGGGGGAGGGTTTAAACTAAAATGGCAGGCAGTTGGGAACCTGTGCAGGGAGACAGAGGAATGGGAAACAAGGATAGAAGCAAAAGACAGGAAGGAGAAAAGCAAAAGTGGCAGGCAGAGAAGTCAAGGGTTTAAATCAAACATGGCCACAGTAAATAATAGTTCTAAAAGGTCTAGGAATGTTAAAAAAACAAGCCTGAAGGCTTTGTGCCTTAATGCGAGGAGCATTCGTAATAAGGTGGATGAATTAGCTGTGCAAATAGAGGTAAATGGATATGATATGATTGGAATTACGGAAACATGGCTCCAGGGTGACCAAGGCTGGGAACTCAAAATCCAGGGGTATTCAATATTCAGGAAAGACAGGCAAAAATGAAAAGGAGGTGGGGTAGCATTGCTAGTTAAAGAGGAGATTAACACAATAGTAAGGAAGGATATTAGCTCTGATGATGTGGAATCTGTATGGGTAGAGCTGAGAAATACCATGGGGCAGAAAACGTTAGTGGGAGTTGTATACAGACCCCCAAACAGTAATGCCGAGGTTGGGGGTGGCATTAAACGGGAAATTAGAGAAGCGTGCAATAAGGGCACAGCAGTTATCATGGGTGACTTTAATCTACATATAGATAGGGCTAACCAACTTAGTAACAATACTGTGGAGGAGGAATACTTGGAGTGTATACGGGATGATTTCCTGGACCAATATGTCGAGCAACCAACTAGAGATCAGGCCATCTTAGACTGGGTATTATGTAATGAGAAAGGATTCATTAGCAATCTTGTTGTGCGAGGCCCCTTGGGGCGGAGCGATCATAATATGATAGAATTCTTCATTAAGATGGAGAGTGAAGTATTTGACTCAGAGACTAGGGTCCTGAATTTAAATAAAGGAAACTACGATGGCATGAGGCGCGAGTTGGGTAGGATGGATTGGGGAATTTTACTAAAAGGGTTGACGGTGGATCGGCAATGGCAAACATTTAAAGATTGCATGGATGAACTATAAAATTTGTTCATCCCTGTTTGGCATAAAAATAAAACAAAAAGGGTGACTCAACCGTGGCTAACAAGGGAAATTAGGGATAGCATAAGATCCAAGGAGAGGACATATAAATTAGTCAGGAAAAGCAGCAAAACTGAGGATTGGGAGCAGTTTAGGATTCAGCAAAGGAGGACAAAGGGATTAATTAAGAGGGGGAAAATAGAATATGAGAGTAAGCTTTCAGGGAACATAAAAACTGACTGTAAAAGCTTCTATAGATATGTGAAGAGAAAAAGATTGGTACAGTCAAGCGTAGGTCCCTTGGTGTCAGAATCAGGGGAATTTATAATGGGGAGCAAAGAAATGGCAGACCAATTAAATACATACTTTGGTTCTGTCTTCACAAAGGAGGACACAAATAACTTCCCAGAAATGTCAGGGAACATAGGGTCTGATGAAAGGGAGGAACTGAATGAAATCAGTATTTGTAGGGAAATGGTGTTAAGGAAATTGACGGGATTGAAGGCCAATAAATCCCCAGGGCCTGATAATCTACATCCTATGGTACTTAAGGAAATGGCCCTAGAAATAGTAGATGCATTGCTGGTCATCTTCCAAAATTCTATAGATTCTGGAACAGTACCCATGGATTGGAGGGTAGCTAATGTTACCCCACTATTCAAAAAGGGTGGTAGAGAGAAAACGGGGAATTATAGACCGGTAAGCCTGACATCGGTTGTGGGGAAAATGCTAGCGTCCATTATAGAAGATGTAATAGCAGAGCACTTGGAAAACAGTGACAGGATCGGACAAAGTCAACATGGATTTAAAAAAGGTAAATCGTGCTTGACTAATCTACTGGAATTTTTTGAGGATGTAACTGGTAGAATAGATAAGGGAGAACCAGTGGATGTGGTGTATTTAGACTTTCAGAAGGCTTTCAATAAGGTCCCGCATAAGAGATTAGCGTGTAAAGTTAAAGCACATGGGATTGGGGGCAAGGTACTGACTTGGATAGAGAACTGGCTGGCAGACAGGGAGCAAAGAGTTGGAATAAACGGCTCTTTTTCTGAGTGGCAGGCAGTGACTAGTGGGGTACCGCAGGGATCGGTGCTAGGACCCCAGCTATTCACAATATATATTAATGATCTAGACGAGGGAACTAGATTTAATATCTCCAAGTTTGCAGACGACACAAATCTGGGTGGGCGTGTGTGCTGTGAGGAGGATGCCGAGAAACTCCAGTATGATTTGGACAAGTTGGGTGATTGGGCAGATGCATGGCAGATGCAGTATAATGCAGATAAATGCGAGGTTATCCACTTTTGGTGGCAAAAACAGGAAGGTAGATTATTATCTGAACGGCAATAGATTGGGAGAAGGGGAAGTGCAACGAGACCTGGGTGTCCTTGTGCACCAGTCGCTGAAAGTAAGCATGCAGGTGCAGCAGGCGGTTAAGAAGGCAAATGGTATGTTGGCCTTCCTAGCGAGAGGATTCGAGTACAGGAGCAAGGATGTCTTGCTGCAGTTGTACAGGACCTTGGTGAGACCACACCTTGAGTATTGTGTGCAGTTTTGGTCGCCTTATCTGAGGAAGGATGTTCTTGCCATGGAGGGAGTGCAGCGAAGATTCACCAGACTGATACCTGGGATGGCAGGAATGACGTATGAGGAGAGTTAGAAACATAGAAGATAGGAGCAGGAGTAGGCCATTCGGCCCCTCGAGCCTGCTCCGCCATTCAATGAGATCATGGCTGATCATCCAAACTCAGTACCCTAACCCTGCTTTCTCCCCATATCCCGTGACCCCTTTAGCCTTAAGAAATATATCTAACTCCTTCTTGAATATATTTAATGAATTGGCCTCAACTGCCTTCTGTGGTAGAGAATTCCACAGGTTCACCACTCTCTGGGTGAAGAAATTCCTCCTCATCTCTGTCCTAAATGGCTTACCCCTTATCTTTAGACTGTGACCCCTGGTTCTGGACTCCCCCGCCATCGGGAACATCCTTCCTGCATCTAGTCTGTCTAGTCCCATTAGAATTTTATAAGTTTCAATGAGATCACCCCTCATTCTTCTAAACTCCAGCGAGTATAAGCCCAGTCAACCCAATCTCTCCTCATACGTCATTCCTGCCATCCCAGGTATCAGTCTGGTTAATCTTCGCTGTACTCCCTCTATGGCAAGAACATCCTTCCTCAGATAAGGCGACCAAAACTGCACACAATGCTCAAGGTGTGGTCTCACCAAGGCCCTGTACAACTGCAGCAAGACATCCTTGCTCCTGTACTTGAATCCTATTGCTACAAAGGCCAACATACCATTTGCCTTCTTAACCGCCTGCTGCACCTGCATGCTTACCTTCAGCGACTGGTGCACAAGGACACCCAGGTCTCGTTGCACTTCCCCTTCTCCCAATCTATTGCTGTTCAGATAATAATCTGCCTTCCTGTTTTTGCCACCAAAGTGGATAACCTCGCATTTATCCACATTATACTGCATCTGCCATACATCTGCCCAATCACCCAACCTGTCCAAATCATACTGGATTTTCTCGGCATCCTCCTCACAGCACACACGCCCACCCAGCTTTGTGTCGCCTGCAAACTTGGAGATAGTACATCTAGTTCCCTCGTCTAGATTGGGTCGATTGGGCTTATACTCGCTGGAGTTTAGAAGAATGAGAGGGGATCTCATTGAAACTTTTAAAATTCTAACAGGACTAGACAGACTAGATGCAGGAAGGATGTTCTCGATGGTGGGGGTGTCCAGAACCAGGGGTCACAGTCTAAGGATAAGGGGTAAGTCATTTAGGACAGAGATGAGGAGGAATTTCTTCACCCAGAGAGTGGTGAACCTGTGGAATTCTCTACCACAGAAGGCAATTGAGGCCAATTCATTAAATATATTCAAGAAGAAGTTAGATATATTTCTTAAGGCTAAAGGGATCAAGGGATATGGGGAGAAGGCAGGGACAGGTTACTGAGTTTGGATGATCAGCCATGATCTCATTGAATGGCGGAGCAGGCTCAAGGGGCCAACAAAAAACTTGTGACCTAAAGAACAGATGTTGGGTGGAGAAAGCGCAGGAGATCCAGCAGCTAGCTGACAACCATGACGTGCGTGGAATCTTTAGCGCATTCAAGACCATCTACGGCCCAAGCACCCAAGGTCCAATCCACTGCGGGCCAAGAACGGAGAGGTACTCATCAAGGACAGGGAAGCAGTCAATGCCCGCTGGAAGGAGCACTTCGAAGATCTCCTTAACCGAGACACCGTCTTCAACGCGAGTGTCCTCAATTCCATCCCGCAGCATGCTACCCACCACCATCTCAGCACAACCCCATCCCGGCTTGAGTTTGAAAAGGCCATCTGACAACTGAAAACAACAAGGCCTCAGGAGCAGATGGAATCCCCGCCGAGGCACTAAAGTATGGCGGAGAAGCACTACTGAGGTGAATTCATGAACTCATTTCTCTTACCTGGAAGGAGGAGAGCATGCCAGGGGATCTCAGAGATGCCGTAATTGTGACCATCTTCAAGAATGGTGACAAATCCGATTGCGATAATTACAGAGGAGTTTCCCTGCTGTCTGCCACAGGGAAAGTCATCGCAAGAATCCTCCTCAATCGCCTTCTCCCAGTGGCTGAAGAGCTCCTCCCAGAGTTGCAATGCGGATTCCACCCACTAAGGGGCACAATGGACATGATCTTCACCGCGCGTCAATTACAAGAGAAATGCAGGGAACAGCACCAACCGCTGTACATGGCCTTCTTTGATCTCACAAAGGCCTTCGACACTGTCAACCGTGAGGGATTATGGAGTGTCCTCCTCAAATTTGGCTGCCCTCAAAAGTTTGTCACCATCCTTCGCCTGCTTCACGTCGACATGCAAGCCGTGATTCTGACCAATGGTTCCACCACAGACCCAATTCATGTACGAACTGGGGTCAAGCAAGGCTGTGTCATTGCACCAACGCACTTCTCGATCTTCCTTGCTGCAATGCTCCATCTCACCCTCAGTAAGCTCCCCACTGGAGTGGAGCTAATTTACAGAACAAACGAGAAACTGTTCAACCTCCGTCGCCTTCAGTCCAGATCCAAGGTCATCCCATCCTCTGTCGTCAAATTACAGTATGCAGATGATGCTTGCATCTGCACACTCGGAGGTCGAACTCCAAACCATCGTTAACACCTTCACCGAAGCGTACGAGAGCATGGGCCTTACACTAAACATCCGTAAGACAAAGGTCCTCTATCAACCTGCCCCCACCACACAATACTTCCCCCCGACTATCAAAATCCATGACAAGGCCTTGGAGAACGAGGACCACTTTCCATGCCTCGGGAGCCTACTGTCAACAAGGGCAGACGTCGATGACGAAGTCCAACACTGCCTTCAGTGTGCCAGTGCAGCCTTCGGTCGCCTGAGGAAGAGAGTGTTTGAAGACCAGGACCTCAAACCCGGCACTAAGCTCATGGTCTACAGAGCAGCAGTGATACCTGCCCTGCTGTATGTCTCAGAGACATGGGCCATGTACAGCAGGCACCTCAAAGCACTGGAGAGGTACCACCAACGCTGCCTCTGCAAGATCCTGCAAATCCATTGGCAGGATAGGCGCACCAACTTCAGTGTTCTCGCTCAGACCAACATCCCCAGCATCGAAGCTTTGACCACGCTCGATCAGCTCCGATGGACGGGTCACATTGTCCGCATGCCCGATACGAGACTCCCAAAACAAGCGCTCTACTCGGAGCTCCGACACGGCAAGAGAGCCCCAGGTGGGCAGAGGAAACACTTCAAGGACACCCTCAAAGCCTCCTTGAAAAAGTGTAACATCCCCACCGACACCTGGGAATCCCTGGCCCAAGACCGCACAAAGTGGAGGAGAAGCATCCGGGAAGGCGCTGAACACCTCGAGTCTCTTCGCCGGGAGCAAGCGGAAGCCAAGCGCAGGCAGCGCAAGGAGCTCACGTCAACCCAAGCACCCCACCCACCCGTCCCTTCAACCACCGTCTGCCCCACCTGTGACAGAGACTGTAGGTCCCGCATTGGACTCATCAGTCACCTGAGAACTCATTGTTAGTGTGGAAGCAAGTCATCCTCGGTTCCGAGGGACTGCCTAAGAGAGTGTGTGTGTATGTGTGTGTGTATGTGTGTGTGTATGTGTGAGTGTGTGTGTGAGTGTGTGTGTGAGTGTGTGTGTGAGTGTGTGTGTGAGTGTGAGTGCATGTGAGTGCGTGTGTGTGAGAGTGTGAGTGCGTGTGAGTGTGTGTGAGTGTGTGTGTGAGTGTGAGTGCGTGTGAGTGCGTGTGAGTGTGTGTGTGAGTGTGTGTGAGTGTGTGTGAGTGTGTGTGAGTGTGTGTGTGTGTGTGAGTGTGTGTGAGTGCGAGTGTGTGTGTGTGTGTGTGTGAGTGTGAGTGTGAGTGCGTGTGAGTGTGTGTGTGTGAGTGTGTGGGAGTGTGAGTGTGTGTGTGAGTGTGAGTGTGTGTCCTTGTTGACAGTAAGCTCCCGAGGTATGGAAAGTGGTCCACGTTGTCCAAGGCCTTGTCGTGGATTTTGATAATCGGGGGGGCAGTACTGTGTGGCGGGGGCAGGTTGGTAGAGGACCTTTGTCTTACGGATGTTTAGTGTAAGGCCCATGCTCTCGTACGCTTCGGTGAAGGTGTCGACGATGGTTTGGAGTTCGACCACAGAGTGAGCGCAGA
>NC_140997.1:233559459-233611959 GCF_052327205.1 Somniosus microcephalus | reverse complement strand
ACAAAGCCATGTTGACTATCCTTGATTAATCCTTGCCTCTCCAAGTGGAGACAAATTTTGTCCCTCAGAATTTTTTCCAATAATTTTCCTACCACTGATGTTAGGCTCACTGGCCTGTAGTTCCCCGGTTTTTCCCTACTAACCTTCTTGAATAATGGTACTACATTAGCGGTTCTCCAGTCCTCTGGCACATCCCCTGTGGCCAGAGAGGTCCTGAATATATGTGTTAGAGCCCCCGCAATCTCTTCCTTTGCCTCACACAGCAGCCTGGGATACATTTCATCCGGGCCTGGGGATTTATCCATTTTTAGGCCTGCTAAAACCGCCAATACCTCCTCCCTCTCGATGTTAATATGTTCGAGCATATCGCAGTCCCCCCGCCCTATTTCTATGTCTACATCGTCCTTCTCCATAGTGAAAACAGATGCAAAAAATTCATTTAGAACCCCTCCTACATCTTCCGGCTCCACACACAGATTGCCACTTTTGTCCCTAATGGGCCCTATTTTTTCCCTAGTTATCCTCTTACCCTTAATATACTTATAAAACATCTTAGGATTTTCCTTTATTTTGCTCGCCAGTGTTATTTCATGGCCCCTCCTTGATCTCCTAATTTCTTTTTTAAGTATCCCCCTGCACTTTTTGTACTCCTCCAGGGCTTCCTCCGTCTTTAGCCTTTTGTATCTACCAAAAGCCCTCCTTTTTTTCCTAATCCACTCTCGTATATCCCCTGACATCCAAGGTTCCCTGTGGTTTTTGGAACCACTCTTGACCTTTACGGGAACATGTTGCCATTGTATGATCTCAATCTCCCTTCTGAAAGCCTCCCATTGCTCCGATGCGGATTTTCCTACAAGTAGCTGATCCCAGTCCATTTTGGCCAGATCCTGCCTTATCCTATTAAAATCGGCCTGCCCCCAATTTAGAACCTTTATTTCCGGCCCATCCCTGTCCTTTTCCATGACCACCTTAAATCTTACCATATTATGGTCACTATCACCAAAGTGCTCACCTACGAGCACTTTTTCCACTTGGCCGGCCACATTCCCTAGAATTAGGTCCAGTACCGCCCCCTCTCTTGTAGGACTTTCTACATGCTGGCTCAAAAAGCTCTCCTGGATGCACTTTAAGAATTCTACACCCTCTGAGCCTTTCACACTCTGACTATCCCAGTTAATATTGGGGAAGTTGAAATCTCCCATTATTATTACCCTATTATTTGCACATTTCTCTGAGATTTGCCTACATATCTGTTCCTCTATCTCCCCCTGACTGTTTGGAGGCCTATAGTACACTCCCAGCAAAGTGCTTGCCCCCTTTTTGTTTTTAAGCTCCGCCCATATGGCCTCATTAGAGGAACCTGCTAATATATCATCCCTCCTTACTGCAGTAATTGACTCCTTAATTAATATTGCGACACCCCCTCCTCTTATACCTCCCCTCTGTCTCGCCTGAAGATTCTGTACCCCGGAATATTGAGCTGCCAGTCTTGCCCCTCCCTCAACCATGTCTCCGTGATAGCAACAATATCATACTCCCATGTGTTTATCAACACCTTCAGTTCATCCACCTTATTTGCAAGACTCCTTGCATTAAAATAGATGCCATCCAGCCTTGCCCTTATATATTTGCCCTGTCTACCAAGCTGACTTGTTTTTTTCTCTATAATTGGTAGCACATCACCCCCTATTTCAGCTCCCCTCTGTATCCCATCCCCCTGCCAAGTTAGTTTAAACCCCCCCCAACAGTGCTAGCAAACCTCCCCGCAAGGATATTTGTCCCGCTCTGGTTCAGGTGCAACCCGTCCGACTTGTACAAGTCCCACCTTTCCCAGAAGCAGGCCCAGTGATCCAGGAAAGTAAAACCCTCCCCCCTACACCAACCCTTTAGCCACGCGTTCATCTGCTCTATCCTCCCATTCCTATACTCACTAGCACGTGGCACTGGGAGTAATCCAGAGATTACAACCTTCGAGGTCCTGCCCTTTAATCTGTTACCTAGCTCCCTAAATTCTTGATGCAGGACCTCATCCCCCTTCCTTCCTATGTCGTTGGTCCCAATGTGGACCACGACCTCTGCCTGCTCACCCTCCCCCTTAAGAATGCCCTGTAGCCGCTCAGTGACATCCCTGACCCTGGCCCCAGGGAGGCAACAAACCATCCTGGAGTCACGTTTGCGGCCACAGAAACGCCTATCTGTTCCCCTTACGATAGAATCCCCTACCACTATTGCTCTCCCACTCTTTTTCCTCCCTTCCTGAGCAGCAGAAGCGTCCCTGGTGCCAGGAAGCTGGCTGCTGCTGCCTTCCCCTGGTGAGTCATCCCCCTCAACAGTATCCAACTTGGTATACCTGTTTGAAAGGGGGATGTCCGCAGGGGTTCCCTGCACTTCCTGCCTGCCTCTGTTGCTCCGCCTGATGGTCACCCCCTGTGCAGCCCTACCCTGAGGCGTGAACAACTTGCTAAACGTGCTGTCCACGACCCTCTCAGCATCGCGCATGCTCCAAAGTTCATCCACCCGCAGCTCGAGCGTCGCAATGCGGTCTACAAGTAGCTGCAGCTGGATGCATTTCCCGCACACATGGTCGTCAGGGACACTGGCAGCGTCCCTGATTTCCCACATGGAGCAAGAGGAGCAGAACACGGGTCTGAACTCTCCTGCCATGACTTACTCCTTTAATTAATTTAAAAATTTATTCAATACCCCAGTTACAGGTATACTCTAGGGCGCTTTATTTACCAACTGTCCCCACTACACCAGAGACCCAAGAAATTTAACACCACAGAAGTCAAGCTTGTATTGAAAAGAGAGAAATACTCACCAACCAATCACTTACCTGCTCCCTGGTGACGTCACAGTCTGATTACTTTTTACCTCTCTCCTCTGCTGTTGATTTGGTCGGGCCTCGGTCTTCGCGTCGGTTTTTATACCGGGCTCACCTCCTCTCTGCTGCCGCTGCTCCCTGGAACGTCATGGAACGTTGACCTTTACCTCTGGAGGGCTGTCATACCAAGGTAGTGGAAGTGATGTTACAGCTGTACAGAGCTCTGGCTAGCCCCCATCTGGAGCTCTACATCCTGGTGTCAGCCGGGGCTCAGTGGACAGTGATGTAAGAATACTACTTGGCACTTGTCTGAGTATTAAACGAGGCTTTAATCAACTGTTTTTCAACATGGAGGTCTAGTTGTGTCCTTCACTAGTTCCTGTTAACGAATGTCCTGAGCAAGCTGGGCCCGTGCCCGAGTATTTATACTCTCCCTGGACAGCGCCACCAGCAGGTCACCCAGTATTACTTCATCAGTCATTTCCACATGGATGACAAGATTCATGTCAGGCAGCACACTCTCTCTCTCTCTCTCTGTCTCTCTCTCCCCCTCTCTCTCTCTCTCTCTGTCTCTCTCTCTCTCTCTCTCTCTCCTCTGAGTCAGGAGGTTGTGGGTTCAAGTCCCACTCCAGAGACTTGAGCACATAAACCTAGGCTGACACTCCCAGTGCAGTACTGAGGGAGCGCCGCACTGTCTGAGGTGCCGTCTTTCGGATGAGACGTTAAACCGAGGCCCCGTCTGCCCTCTCAGGTGGATGTAAAAGATTCCACGGCATTATTTCGAAGAAGAGCAGGGGAGTTCTCCCCGGTGTCCTGGGGCCAAAATTTATCCCTCAACCAACATAACAAAAACAGATGATCAGATCATTATCACATTGCTGTTTGTGGGAGCTTGCTGTGCGCAAATTGGCTGCCGCGTTTCCCACATTACAACAGTGACCACACTTCAAAAAGTGCTTCATTGGCTGTGAAGCGCTTTGGGAAGTCCTCAGGTGGTGAAAGGCGCTGGAGAAATAGAAATCCTTTCTTCACTGAGGTAGGTGTTGAAATGTGCCGCTGACCAGTGAACAGGCCGAAGCTGCCAGGCAACAGGTGGAATCTCCCGCACTGAACCCATAACCTTCTGACTGAGAAATGAGTCAAGCACAGCAAACTGACACATTACACCTGAACAAAACAGCAAAGGGAAGGGGGAGACCAATGGATTGTTCTGCACTGTGGGAAGTGGGTTCCCGTCTCCACCCCACGTAAACTTCAGCTCATCCAAAACTCTGCTGCCCCGTGTCCTAACTCGCACCCAGTCCCGTTCACCCATCACCCTCTGTGCTCACTGCCCCGTGTCCTAACTCACACCCAGTCCCGTTCACCCATCACCCCCTGTGTTCACTGCCCCGTGTCCTAACCCGCACCCAGTCCCGTTCACCCATCACCCCCTGTGCTCACCGCCCCGTGTCCTAACTCACACCCAGTCCCGTTCACCCATCACCCCCTGTGTTCACTGCCCCGTGTCCTAACCCGCACCCAGTCCCGTTCACCCATCACCCCCTGTGCTCACTGCCCCGTGTCCTAACTCGCACCCAGTCCCGTTCACCCATCACCCTCTGTGCTCACTGCCCCGTGTCCTAACTCACACCCAGTCCCGTTCACCCATCACCCCCTGTGCTCACTGCCCCGTGTCCTAACTCACACCCAGTCCCGTTCACCCATCACCCCCTGTGCTCACTGCCCCGTGTCCTAACACACACCCAGTCCCGTTCACCCATCACCCCTGTGCTCACTGCCCCGTGTCCTAACTCACACCCAGTCCCGTTCACCCATCACCCCCTGTGCTCACTGCCCCGTGTCCTAACTCACACCCAGTCCCGTTCACCCATCACCCCCTGTGCTCACTGCCCCGTGTCCAAACTCACACCCAGTCCCGTTCATCCATCACCCCCTGTGCTCACTGCCCCGTGTCCTAACTCACACCCAGTCCCGTTCACCCATCACCGCCTGTGCTCACTGCCCCGTGTCCTAACTCACACTCAGTCCCGTTCACCCATCACCCCCTGTGCTCACTGCCCCGTGTCCTAACTCACACCCAGTCCCGTTCACCCATCACCCACTGTGCTCACTGCCCCGTGTCCTAACTCACACCCAGTCCCGTTCACCCATCACCCCCTGTGCTCACTGCCCCGTGTCCTAACTCACACCCAGTCCCGTTCACCAATGACCCCCTGTGCTCACTGCCCCGTGTCCTAACTCACACCCAGTCCCGTTCACCCATCGCCCCGTGCTCACTGCCCCGTGTCCTAACTCACACCCAGTCCCGTTCACCCATCACCCCCTGTGCTCACAGCCCCGTGTCCTAACTCACACCCAGTCCCGTTCACCCATCACCCCCTGTGCTCAGTGCCCCGTGTCCTAACTCACACCCAGTCCCGTTCACCCATCACCCCGTGCTCACTGCCCCGTGTCCTAACTCACACCTAGTCCCGTTCACCCATCACCCCCTGTGCTCACTGCCCCGTGTCCTAACTCACACCCAGTCCCGTTCACCCATCACCCCCTGTGTTCACTGCCCCGTGTCCTAACTCGCACCCAGTCCCGTTCACCCATCACCCTCTGTGCTCACTGCCCCGTGTCCTAACTCGCACCCAGTCCCGTTCACCCATCACCCCCTGTGTTCACTGCCCCGTGTCCTAACTCGCACCCAGTCCCGTTCACCCATCACCCTCTGTGCTCACTGCCCCGTGTCCTAACTCACACCCAGTCCCGTTCACCCATCACCCCCTGTGCTCACTGCCCCGTGTCCTAACTCACACCCAGTCCCGTTCACCCATCACCCCCTGTGCTCACTGCCCCGTGTCCTAACACACACCCAGTCCCGTTCACCCATCACCCCTGTGCTCACTGCCCCGTGTCCTAACTCACACCCAGTCCTGTTCACCCATCACCCCCTGTGCTCACTGCCCCGTGTCCTAACTCACACCCAGTCCCGTTCACCCATCACCCCCTGTGCTCACTGCCCCGTGTCCAAACTCACACCCAGTCCCGTTCATCCATCACCCCCTGTGCTCACTGCCCCGTGTCCTAACTCACACTCAGTCCCGTTCACCCATCACCGCCTGTGCTCACTGCCCCGTGTCCTAACTCACACCCAGTCCCGTTCATCCATCACCCCCTGTGCTCACTGCCCCGTGTCCTAACTCACACCCAGTCCCGTTCACCCATCACCGCCTGTGCTCACTGCCCCGTGTCCCAACTCACACTCAGTCCCGTTCACCCATCACCCCCTGTGCTCACTGCCCCGTGTCCTAACTCACACCCAGTCCCGTTCACCCATCACCCCCTGTGCTCACTGCCCCGTGTCCTAACTCACACCCAGTCCCGTTCACCCATCACCCACTGTGCTCACTGCCCCGTGTCCTAACTCACACCCAGTCCCGTTCACCCATCACCCCCTGTGCTCACTGCCCCGTGTCCTAACTCACACCCAGTCCCGTTCACCAATGACCCCCTGTGCTCACTGCCCCGTGTCCTAACTCACACCCAGTCCCGTTCACCCATCGCCCCGTGCTCACTGCCCCGTGTCCTAACTCACACCCAGTCCCGTTCACCCATCACCCCCTGTGCTCACTGCCCCGTGTCCTAACTCACACCCAGTCCCGTTCACCCATCACCCCGTGCTCACTGCCCCGTGTCCTAACTCACACCTAGTCCCGTTCACCCATCACCCCCTGTGCTCACTGCCCCGTGTCCTAACTCACACCCAGTCCCGTTCACCCATCGCCCCGTGCTCACTGCCCCGTGTCCTAACTCACACCCAGTCCCGTTCACCCATCACCCCCTGTGCTCACTGCCCCGTGTCCTAACTCACACCCAGTCCTGTTCACCAATGAACCCCTGTGCTCACTGCCCCGTGTCCTAACTCACACCCTGTCCCGTTCACCCATCACCCCCTGTGCTCACTGCCCCGTGTCCTAACTCACACCCAGTCCCGTTCACCCATCACCCCCTGTGCTCACTGCCCCGTGTCCTAACTCACACCCAGTCCCGTTCACCCATCACTCCCTGTGCTCACTGCCCCGTGTCCTAACTCACACCCAGTCCCGTTCACCCATCACTCCCTGTGCTCACTGCCCCGTGTCCTAACTCACACCCAGTCCCGTTCGCCCATCACCCCCTGTGCTCACTGCCCCGTGTCCTAACTCACACCCAGTCCCGTTCGCCCATCACCCCCTGTGCTCACTGCCCCGTGTCCTAACTCACACTCAGTCCCGTTCACCCATCACCCCCTGTGCTCACTGCCCCGTGTCCTAACTCACACCCAGTCCCGTTCACCCATCACCCACTGTGCTCACTGCCCCGTGTCCTAACTCACACCCAGTCCCGTTCACCCATCACCCCCTGTGCTCACTGCCCCGTGTCCTAACTCACACCCAGTCCCGTTCACCCATCGCCCCGTGCTCACTGCCCCGTGTCCTAACTCACACCCAGTCCCGTTCACCCATCACCCCCTGTGCTCACTGCCCCGTGTCCTAACTCACACCCAGTCCCGTTCACCCATCACCCCCTGTGCTCAGTGCCCCGTGTCCTAACTCACACCCAGTCCCGTTCACCCATCACCCCGTGCTCACTGCCCCGTGTCCTAACTCACACCTAGTCCCGTTCACCCATCACCCCCTGTGCTCACTGCCCCGTGTCCTAACTCACACCCAGTCCCGTTCACCCATCACCCCCTGTGTTCACTGCCCCGTGTCCTAACTCGCACCCAGTCCCGTTCACCCATCACCCTCTGTGCTCACTGCCCCGTGTCCTAACTCGCACCCAGTCCCGTTCACCCATCACCCCCTGTGTTCACTGCCCCGTGTCCTAACTCGCACCCAGTCCCGTTCACCCATCACCCTCTGTGCTCACTGCCCCGTGTCCTAACTCACACCCAGTCCCGTTCACCCATCACCCCCTGTGCTCACTGCCCCGTGTCCTAACTCACACCCAGTCCCGTTCACCCATCACCCCCTGTGCTCACTGCCCCGTGTCCTAACACACACCCAGTCCCGTTCACCCATCACCCCTGTGCTCACTGCCCCGTGTCCTAACTCACACCCAGTCCTGTTCACCCATCACCCCCTGTGCTCACTGCCCCGTGTCCTAACTCACACCCAGTCCCGTTCACCCATCACCCCCTGTGCTCACTGCCCCGTGTCCAAACTCACACCCAGTCCCGTTCATCCATCACCCCCTGTGCTCACTGCCCCGTGTCCTAACTCACACTCAGTCCCGTTCACCCATCACCGCCTGTGCTCACTGCCCCGTGTCCTAACTCACACCCAGTCCCGTTCATCCATCACCCCCTGTGCTCACTGCCCCGTGTCCTAACTCACACCCAGTCCCGTTCACCCATCACCGCCTGTGCTCACTGCCCCGTGTCCCAACTCACACTCAGTCCCGTTCACCCATCACCCCCTGTGCTCACTGCCCCGTGTCCTAACTCACACCCAGTCCCGTTCACCCATCACCCCCTGTGCTCACTGCCCCGTGTCCTAACTCACACCCAGTCCCGTTCACCCATCACCCACTGTGCTCACTGCCCCGTGTCCTAACTCACACCCAGTCCCGTTCACCCATCACCCCCTGTGCTCACTGCCCCGTGTCCTAACTCACACCCAGTCCCGTTCACCAATGACCCCCTGTGCTCACTGCCCCGTGTCCTAACTCACACCCAGTCCCGTTCACCCATCGCCCCGTGCTCACTGCCCCGTGTCCTAACTCACACCCAGTCCCGTTCACCCAGTCCCGTTCACCCATCACCCCCTGTGCTCACTGCCCCGTGTCCTAACTCACACCCAGTCCCGTTCACCCATCACCCCGTGCTCACTGCCCCGTGTCCTAACTCACACCTAGTCCCGTTCACCCATCACCCCCTGTGCTCACTGCCCCGTGTCCTAACTCACACCCAGTCCCGTTCACCCATCGCCCCGTGCTCACTGCCCCGTGTCCTAACTCACACCCAGTCCCGTTCACCCATCACCCCCTGTGCTCACTGCCCCGTGTCCTAACTCACACCCAGTCCTGTTCACCAATGAACCCCTGTGCTCACTGCCCCGTGTCCTAACTCACACCCTGTCCCGTTCACCCATCACCCCCTGTGCTCACTGCCCCGTGTCCTAACTCACACCCAGTCCCGTTCACCCATCACCCCCTGTGCTCACTGCCCCGTGTCCTAACTCACACCCAGTCCCGTTCACCCATCACTCCCTGTGCTCACTGCCCCGTGTCCTAACTCACACCCAGTCCCGTTCACCCATCACTCCCTGTGCTCACTGCCCCGTGTCCTAACTCACACCCAGTCCCGTTCGCCCATCACCCCCTGTGCTCACTGCCCCGTGTCCTAACTCACACCCAGTAACGTTCACCCATCACCCCCTGTGCTCACTGCCCCGTGTCCTAACTCGCACCCAGTCCCGTTCACCCATCACCCCCTGTGCTCACTGCCCCGTGTCCTAACTCGCACCCAGTCCCGTTCACCCATCACCCCCTGTGCTCACTGCCCCGTGTCCTAACTCGCACCCAGTCCCGTTCACCCATCACCCCCTGTGCTCACTGCCCCGTGTCCTAACTCGCACCCAGTCCCGTTCAACCATCACCCCCTGTGCACACTGCCCCGTGTCCTAACTCGCACCCAGTCCCGTTCACCCATCACCCCCTGTGCTCACTGCCCCGTGTCCTAACTCACACCCAGTCCCGTTCACCCATCACCCCCTGTGCTCACTGCCCCGTGTCCTAACTCACACCCAGTCCCGTTCACTCATCACTCCCTGTGCTCACTGCCCCGTGTCCTAACTCACACCCAGTCCCGTTCACCCATCACCCCCTGTGCTCACTGCCCCGTGTCCTAACTCACACCCAGTCCCGTTCACCCATCACCCTCTGTGCTCACTGCCCCGTGTCCTAAGTCACACCCAGTCCCGTTCACCCATCACCCCTGTGCCCACTGACCTACATTGGTTCCCAGTTAAGCAACGCCTCGATTTCAAAATTCTCATCCTTGTTTTCAAATCCCTCCATGTCCTCGCCTCTCCCTATCTCTGTAACCTCCTCCAGCCCTGCAACCCTCTGCGATCTCTGCGCTCCTCCAATTCTGGCCTCTTGCACATCCCCGATTTCCATTACTCCACCATTGGCGGCCGTGCCTTCAGCTGCCTGGGCCCCGAAGCTCTGGAATTCCCTCCCTAAACCTCTCCGCCTCTCTCTCCTCCTTTAAGACACTCCTTAAAACCAACCTTTGAACAAACTTTTGGCCATCTGCCCTAATATCTCCTTATGTGGCTCGGTGTCAAATTTCGTTTGATAATCGCTCCTGTGAAGCCCCTTGCGAACGTTTTTCTACGTTAAAGGCGCTGTACAAATGCAAGTTGTTGTTGTTGCAATAGGAAAGGATGAAATCAAGCTACTGAAGCACACGGGGCTGTTAACGTTTAAGAGTAAGATACACAAAATGGGTGTTCTGCCTGTTACAAAATGGGTGCACTCAGAGTATGGTTTCCTGTTAGCTACTTTCAGTTACAGAACTCCGGTGCCTGCTATTTTAACACCATGCATCAGGGTAAACCTGTTAACAATCGTATTAAAACCAGCGCACTGACCAGATTTAGACCGAGGGCGTAACCTGTGCACTGCCAGTTGGGAGTGAGCGAGGGGTTTGACTGCACTGGTGGCAGAAGATCAAACTAACCCACCTCCTCCACCCCCGAAACAATGAGGGGGGTGGGGGGCCGTGTGGCAAAAATAACAAGAGGGGTGCAATGGGGTCCCGCAGGTGGGGTGGGTGGGCGTTGATCAGCTGCTGACAGTCTCCTGTTTAAACCCCTGGCTGGCTACACACAGCAGGGACTGCAAGGCCTGCTGGCTGAATGCGAGGGAGCAGCATCCTTGGGTTTGCTGAAGAGGGGAGGCTGAGGAAGAGAGGGATGGTGGGGGGGAAGGAGGAGGAGGTGGATGGGGTTCTGATAGAAAGATGCAATTGGCTTTAATGGCAGCTGCTGTTCTGTGTGTGTGTGTGAGAGAGAGAGAGTGCAAGTCTCCCCCTTCTGTCTAAATATCAAGGCTGCCTCCTCTCTCTCTCCCTCTCTCTCTCTCTTTCTCCCTCCCTCTCTCCTTGCAGCGTGCCCATGTTACGTTCTGACGTTGGAGGCAGCTCTGCTCTGGGTTTTTCCACTCATGCATGAGGTTGGTGCTGTAGCCAGCGAGGAGGGCTGGTTAAGAAGAGGCCCCTATAAATGAAATTTACTCCTCTCCAATCCGGAATTCATTTGCCAGTAAACTAACCGAGAGATCTGTGGCCAGTTCAGGGATCCGGCGACTTCTAGGATCCCAGCGCAGGTAATCAAGAACAATTCAGGGACATCTTTAAAGAGTGAAAGATACATTCTAGCTTTTAGATTCTTGGATACTAACGAATGTTTAAATTGCGCTAGCAACAATCTGTAAAATTGATTCCTGTGTGTGTGTGTTGGGGATTTTTTTTTTTAAAGGACAAATTTCTCCTTAAACCCAACCTCACGAAGAGATCCTGCGTTTAAACAAATATCGAGAATATTTTCCGATTTAAGAAGGACTCTGTAATGGACCAGACGATCCGCTTGTTAATTTCCGATCGATGGAAACAAAGAAACCCATTTCTAAATAATACATCAACCCATTTTCAAAAGATATATTGTGATTTTTTTTTTGTTAATCATCTAAAAGGAACATTTCCCCCTCCCCGGGTTTTATATTCAAGGGTTGAAATTGTAACATTTTTTTTAAACAAAAGGAAAAAATGAGCTGTAATTTTTTTTTAGTATTTATTTGCGAATTGTGTTAGATCCTTTCCCGGTGTTTGTATTCTCTCTCTCTCTCTCTCTCTCTTTCTAGTTTTTTGTTCCTTTTCTGTTTTTTTTTATTCTCTCAAACAGAAGGCTGGACAAGTACTGGACGGAGAGTAAGGGCGTAATTCCCGGAGTACAGTACTGCTCTGTTGTATGTATTGCCCGTGTAGCCAATTACTGCCTTGCATTATTTTTTTTTAAAAAGAAAACAATTTAAAAAAAAGAGAGAAGGAAAATATTAACTTTGCTTTACTTCTTCAGAGAAAGATGTGTGAGCCTTATCTTTGTTGGGAAAATAAGAGTAATGAGATTGGAAGCAGGGGCCAGGGAGGGAGGGAGGGAGGGAGACATGTGCGGGGAAGGAGCGGAGGGAGAGGTTCTGGGGCTGGGGGGTTGGGGCTGGGGCCACCCAGACTCAGCTCACCAGCAGCTTCACAAGGCAACATCTCCTTTCTTCAAAAAATAAATAAAAAATAACACTGCACGGGTTGAGAAGATGTTTCAGGGGCCGGGACTGGGATTTAGTCATTTGGGGGGGATCATAAAATGAAGGAGCGATGATGATTTTTTGGGGGGCAAAAAAAAGGCAAAATGGAGATTGGCTCAAGTTTTAAGAAAAGATGGCTTTGGAAAGTGGGGGGGGGGGGAGGAGACAGATTAATAGAATGGGCTTAAATGATCTCCATGTGAATATTTTAGATTGATCAGGAATGTAAGGGTGCTAGTTGGATCAGATTATATACAGATTTGTGACTTGCTTTCCTTGCATTTTGGGATGAACAGTACTGATTTAGGCCCTCTCTCTTTCTTCTCCTCTTGTCTTGTGTGTGCGTGTGTCTGTCTGTGTCTGCGGGTGTGTCTGTGTGCGCGTGTGTGTGTCTGTGTGCGTGTGTATGTGTCTGCGGGTGTGTGTGTCTGTGTCTGTGGGTGTGTCTGTCTGCGGGTGTGTCTGTCTTTGTGTGGGTCTCTGTGTGTCTCTCTGTGTGTGTCTGTGTGGGTCTCTGTGTGTCTGTGTGTGTCTGTGCGTGGGTCTCTGTGTGTCTGTCTTTGTGTGTGTCTGTGCGTGCGTCTCTGTGTGTCTGTCTTTGTGTGTGTCTGCGGGTATGGACGTGTCTGTGTCTGCGGGTGTGTCTGTGTCTGTGTGTGTGTCTGTCTTTGTGTGTGTCTGTGTGTGGGTCTCTGTGTGTCTCTCTTTGTGTGTGTCTGTGTGTGGGTCTCTGTGTGTCTGTCTTTGTGTGTGTGTGCGTGGGTCTCTGTGTGTCTGTCTTTGTGTGTGTCTGTGTGTGGGTCTGTGTGTCTGTCTTTGTGTGTGTCTGTGCGTGGGTCTCTTGTGTGTCTGTCTTTGTGTGTGTCTGCGGGTATGGACGTGTCTGTGTCTGCGGGTGTGTCTGTGTCTGCGGGTGTGTCTGTGTCTGCGGGTGTGTCTGTGTCTGCGGGTGTGTCTGTGTCTGTGTGTGGGTCTGTGTGTCTGTCTTTGTGTGTGTCTGTGCGTGGGTCTCTTGTGTGTCTGTCTTTGTGTGTGTCTGCGGGTATGGACGTGTCTGTGTCTGCGGGTGTGTCTGTGTCTGCGGGTGTGTCTGTGTCTGCGGGTGTGTCTGTGTCTGCGGGTGTGTCTGTGTCTGTGCGTGGGTCTCTGTGTGTCTGTCTTTGTGTGTGTCTGTGCGTGGGTCTCTGTGTGTCTGTCTTTGTGTGTGTCTGCGGGTATGGACATGTCTGTGTGTGCGGGTGTGTCTGTGTGTGCTCAGGAATGGCCCGTGGTGAAAAGATGCATTGCTTAAAGGATTTTCACAAAGACACCCTCAAACCCTCTCCCGGAAAGAGCCCAGGTACCAGACCCGAGGATGAAGCTGATGGCAAGGTGCAACGAGAGAAATGGGCCAACAAGCTCGATTTCATCCTATCTGTTGCTGGGGGATTCATCGGACTGGGCAACATTTGGAGATTTCCATATCTCTGCTACAAGAATGGTGGCGGTAAGAGCCTTTCTTTTAAAGGGGAAGAGCCTCAATTCGGGAGAGAAAAAAACTAAAGCGTTTCACCAAGCTTTTATTTAACACTTTTTTGCCTTCCGGTGGTGGATGGGGGAGGGGAAGGCGCGGAGGACTATACTGTGCTGTTTTTTGGCTGTTCAGGTGAATGTGAAAGTAACGTGCAGAAACATCTTCCAGTACTTTCCTGGCACAACAGTGACATTTAATTCATTCCGTCATTTGTTTTAGGGCCATTTCAGTGGATTGAGATGGCTGCTTACACCCATGTTATCTAATGGGGCAGCCACATGGGGATCCGGATGTGGCTAATTGCATTTTTGATCAGTAAATAAAAAAAATGGATAAGGGACACCGGCCTTGGTCATGTGATCGCAATACTCACACACTGTGTAAACTTTAAACATTTTGTGTGTTTGTTGGTAAAATGGTGAGAGCGAGAGTGTGGTTTGATCGTTGTGGCTGCTTTACTCCCCGGGTCACTGAATGGCGGGAGATGTTTGTTCAGTAAATATCCAGGTGTGAAGTACGTCTACCTGTATCGTGTGCGAGACTTTTTCTACTAAAATTAGTGCGTGAGGTTAAAACGGTGTCGCCCGTAGCCTCCCCTGTGGCTCCTCAGCGGTTTCTATCGGACAACACTGATCTACAAAGGTGGGTATGTTATTACGTAAGTTATCGCGATGTGCATTCATAAATAAAACAACAAAAAAATAAGGTTTGCCAAACTATCATTTTTCCAATGTAAAGCGCGCCCCCTGGATGTAATGCCGGGATTGCAGTAGTTTGGTATCACCACAAGGCAGAGGAGCATGGCGGGTGGAGGTTGCATGCCAGCGTGGTCTGTGCCAGTGTTTATACTCCACACGAGCCTCCTCGCACTCGAATTAACTCCTGCCGCCTTGCCCACACCGATCCTTCTATTCCCTTCTCCCTCATGTATGCAGCAATGCATAATCATAGAAGCTTACGGCACAGAAGGAGGTCATTCAGCCCATTGTGTCTGCCGGTCGAATAAGAGCGATCCAGCCTAATCCCTAAATACATCAGTGCTTCGATCATTCCCATGTGGCAGCGTGTTCCACATTCTCACTTCTCTCTGTATAAAGAAATTCTTTATTTGGTCTGTTAGTGACTATCTTATGTTAATGCCTCCTTGTTCTGGGCTCACCAACAAGAAGAAACAGCTTTTTCACATCCACCCTATCGAACCCTTTCATCATTTTAAAAACACCGATCAGGTTACCACTTCGTCTTCCCTTTCAGCAGCAAAAGGAGCCCCAGCCTCTTCAATCTTTCCTGACCGTTGCATCCTCTCAGTGCTCAGTTGTGACAGCGTCCTTGTCAACCTGTGGTTCCTCCAGTGCTCCACCATCCTTTATGTAAAATGGAGACCAGAACTGGGCTCTGAGTGTGGTCTGACCGAAGATCGATGTAAATTTAAACATTCCCTCCCAGCTGTTCCTCTAGAAATGAACCCCAGTCTTTTGTTTGCATTCTTTATGGTCTTGGCAACTTGCGAGGCTACTTTTAGCGATTTATGGAATTCTATTCCCAGATCTCTTTGCTTCTCTGTCCCGTTCCCTCTAAGCTGCGCGGAATAAGCGGAAACGTGAAGGGGCCGCGCACCCAAAATAAATTAGAAACATAGAAGATAGGAGCAGGAGTAGGCCATTCGGCCCCTCGAGCCTGCTCCTCCATTCAATGCGATCATGGCTGATCATCCAAATTCAGTATTCTGTCCCTGCCTTCTCCCCATATCCCTAGATCCCTTTAGCCTTAAGAAATATATCCAACTCCTTCTTGAATATATTTAATGAATTGGCCTCTACTGCCTTCTGTGGTAGAGAATTCCACAGGTTCACCACTCTCTGGGTGAAGAAATTCTTCCTCATTTCTGTCCTAAATGGCTTACCCCTTATCCTTAGACTGTGACCCATGGTTCTGGACTCCCCCGCCATCGGGAACATCCTTCCTGCATCTAGTCTGTCCAGTCCTGTCAGAATTTTATAAGTTTCAATGAGATCCCCTCTCATTCTTCTAAACTCCAGCGAGTACAAGCCCAATCGACCCAATCTCTCCTCATACGCCATCGACCCAATCTCACCTCATACGTCAGGGGGAACGTTGTACTATACCACCCCCCACTCCCACCCCGCCCCCCACCTCCAGTTTGGCATCATCTGCAAATTTTGACATCCTGCCTCCGATTGCTGAGTCCGGATCATTTCTGTATTTGGTGAATAAAGTGGTCGCAGCACCGATCCCTGCGGGACACCACTTCCCCACTTCCTGCTAGTCGCTCAAACTTCCCGAAACTCCCGCCCTCTGTTTTCTGTTTTGCTTTTGTAGCTAAGTGGGA
Organism: Somniosus microcephalus; assembly: GCF_052327205.1. Lineage (NCBI taxonomy): Eukaryota > Metazoa > Chordata > Chondrichthyes > Squaliformes > Somniosidae > Somniosus > Somniosus microcephalus. Next base: position 233,595,933 of record NC_140997.1, on the reverse strand, counting down.
CCTCAGAAGTGTTTCCTGCAAGGGTTTAGTTTTGTTGAAAGCTCTCTTGTCGCGCTGGCTCCAGCCGATAATCAGCTTGCTGTTTATTTACATATCTGCGCACATGCAAAGTGGCTGCAATTTGCATATAAATAAAATAATCGAGATTGGCAGAAACGGTTACCTACAAAGGTCAACTTGTAACTGATGGTCGATCCCGCAAGAAATCGCCGCCCCCCCCCCCCCATGCCCTACTCACCCCACCCCACCCCCCCTCGGCTCCGCTAGGTGGGGCTGTGCAGGAGCTGCTGTGTGTTTAACACAGTGCACCTCGGAGAACAAGTTCGAACTCGATGAAGCCTTTCCGTTGTACGAACAGTAAGAGCACAGGGTTGGCCCCGGAGGCAGCTCGATCACAGGCTGATGTCCCAACAGAAACTCGCACCCTAGTGGTTGCTGGAAGTACAGCAAGATGCCAGAGACTGTAAACCATTCTTTAGGATTATGAAGGGGGATTCAATAGGGTGGAGGTAGAGAGGAGGTTTCCTCTTTTCCAGAACTAGGAGCCATCAATATAAGATAGTCACTAATAAATCCAATCGGGAATTCAGGAGAAACTTCTTTACCCAGAGAGTGGTCAGAATGTGGAACTCGCTCCCACAGGGAGTGGTTGAGGCGAATCGCAGAGATACATTTAAGGGGAAGCTGGATAAACACATGAGGGAGAAAGGAAACATAGAAGATAGGAGCAGGAGTAGGCCATTCGGCCCCTCGAGCCTGCTCCGCCATTCAATGAGATCATGGCTGATCATCCAAACTCAGTACCCTGTCCCTGCCTTCTCCCCATATCCCTTGATCCCTTTAGCCTTAAGAAATATATCCAACTCCTTCTTGAATATATTTAATGAATTGGCCTCAACTGCCTTCTGTGGTAGAGAATTCCACAGGTTCACCACTCTCTGGGTGAAGAAATTCTTCCGAATCTCAGTCCTAAATGACTTACCCCTTTAGACTATGACCCCTGGTTCTGGACTCCCCGACCATCGGGAACATCCTTCCTGCATCTAGTCTGTCTAGTCCTGTTAGAATTTTATAAGTTTCAATGAGGGAATAGAGGGATAGGTTGATGGGGTGAGATGAAGAGGGGTGGGAGGAGGCTGATGTGGAGCAGAAACACCGGCACGTAGCAGTTGGCCTGTTTCCGAGCTGTACACACGATGTAATTCTATGTGGCTGCAATGAGCATCATTCACACAATCCATGGTAAGCGTTGGCAACTTTGGCTCAACAAGAGGCGACCATTTTTGTGTCTGAAGCTCTGTATACCCCGGAGAGGCAGGGTTCCAAGTGGTGACGGTGTATGGGAGAGAGTCCCGTGGGCAGGAGATACCAGGAGTGAAGCTGATGCTGTTGGTATTGTTTGGACTGAACTGCAACTGTTGCAAATCTTCCCTTCCTGAAATAAACATGTGTGTCAGCCAGTCGTATACATAAAGCAACAACTTGCATTTATAGAGCTCCTTTAACATAGTGAAACATCCCAAGGTGCTTCACAGGAACGTAAATCAGACAAAGATTTGACACCGAGCCACAAGGAGATACTGGGACAGGCGACCAAAAGCTGGGTCAATGAGGCAGGTTTTAAGGAGTGACTTAAAGGAGGAGAGAGAGGCGGAGAGGTTTAGGGAGGGAATTCCAGAGCTTGGGGTCTAGACAACTGAAGGCACGGCCACCAATGGTGGAGAGATGGAAATCGGGGATGCTCGAGAGGCCAGTGACAGACCTGTACCCACCAGTACTGTACCCCAGTGTTATACAGTGACAGACCTGTACCCACCAGTACTGTACTCCAGTGTTATACAGTGACAGACCTGTACCCACCAGTACTGTACCCCAGTGCTATACAGTGACAGACCTGTACCCACCAGTACTGTACCCCAGTGTTATACAGTGACAGACCTGTACCCACCAGTACTGTACCCCAGTGTTATACAGCGACAGACCTGTACCCACCAGTACTGTACTCCAGTGTTATACAGTGACAGACCTGTACCCCCCAGTACTGTACCCCAGTGTTATACAGTGACAGACCTGTACACACCAGCACTGTACTCCAGTGTTACACAGTGACAGACCTGTACCCCCCAGTACTGTACCCCAGTGTTATACAGTGACAGACCTGTACACACCAGCACTGTACTCCAGTGTTACACAGTGACAGACCTATACCCACCAGTACTGTACCCCAGTGTTATACAGTGACAGACCTGTACCCACCAGCACTGTACTCCAGTGTTACACAGTGACAGACCTGTACCCACCAGTACTGTACCCCAGTGTTATACAGCGATAGACCTATACCCACCAGTACTGCACCCCAGTGTTACACAGTGACAGACCTGTACCCACCAGTACTGTACCCCAGTGTTATACAGTGACAGACCTGTACCCACCAGTACTGTACCCCAGTGTTATACAGCGACAGACCTGTACCCACCAGTACTGTACCCCAGTGTTACACAGTGACAGAACTGTACCCACCAGTACTGTACCCCAGTGTTACACAGTGACAGACCTGTACCCACCAGTACTGTATCCCAGTGTTAGTGACAGACCTGTACCCACTAGTGCTGTACCCCAGTGTTACACAGCGACAGAACTGTACCCACCAGTACTGTACACCAGTGTTAGTGACAGACCAGTACCCACCAGTACTGTACCCCAGTGTTATAGTGACAGACCTGTACCTACCAGCACTGTACCCCGTGTTACACAGTGACAGACCTGTACCCACCAGTACTGTACCCCAGTCTTATCCAGTGACAGACCTGTACCCACCAGCACTGTACCCCAATGATACAGTGACAGACCTGTACCCACCAGTACTGAACCCCAGTGTTATACAGTGACAGACCTGTAACCACCATTAATGCACCCCTGTTCGATATTCTCTCCAGACCTAATCTAGAATTTTTGGATGATGTATCTGACAGTTCACACGGACACAGTCGGGATGGGCTTCTGACCTAGAGCTCCCTGCAGGGAACCTGGGAGCTCTTATCACAAATCCCACGTCTGCAGCACTGGATTTCTCAATTAGTAATTGCCTCCAGCATCAATTGCCTCTCTGGTGGGAGCCCAGTATAACCCCAGTAGAAAATCTCACACATCCACCACCACATTTCACTCAACTCCCAGCAACAACACAAAGGTTGGAATCAAGAATTCACCTCTTATCAGTGGCAGAATAGATGGTTGAGTGATTTGGGCGCGGCCTGGCTCGGCAGTGTCGGAGTTCATCAGTGGGTTCATTTGGTAATAATGTTTTGGAATGTGTCTCGTTCTCCAGTGAGGATTCCCATATTTAATGGCAGTTTGGAGACAGGGAATTTGGGAAATCCGGACAAAGGTGTCGCACTGCCGTCTCAGACTCTGCTTGCTGTCCAAAATGGTTGCCAGGATTGCCAAAGAAATGAAAGACAGACTTGCATTTCCATAGCGCCTGTCACAACCTCAGGATGTCCCAAAGTGCTTCACAGCCATTGAAGCACTTTTTGAAGTGTAGTCACTGTTGTAATGTAGGAAACGCGATAGCCAATTTGTGCACAGCAAGCTCCCACAAACAGCAATGTGATAATGACCAGATCATCTGTTTTTAGTGATGTTGATTGAGGGATAAATATTGAATACCAGGGAGAACTCCCCTGCTCTTCTTCAAAATAGTGCCATGGGATCTTTTATGTCCACCTGAGAGAGCAGGAGGCGCCTCCAGCGAATGTAAATTCAAATCCCACCACAGCAGTTCAAGAATTTGTTTACAAAAATCTGGTTCCCATGAAGCTGTCGGATTGTCGGTAAAAACCCAACCAGTTCACTGATGTCCCTCAGGGAAGGAAACCTGCCGTCCTCACCCGGTCTGGGCCTATAGGCGACTCCAGTCCACCAACCTGGTTGACTCTTAACTGCCCTCTGAAGTGGCCGAGCGAGACCCTCAGTTGTTTCCAAAACCGCTACCAGCGGTTCAAGAAGAAGGCTCACCACCACCTTCTCAGGGCTACTAGTGGATGGGTAATAAATGCCGGCCTTGCCAGCGACGCCCACATCCCACAGGGTACGGTTGATAAGGGCTGGGTGGATGAGGACAGGGTGGATGAGGGCTGAGTTGATGAGGGCTGAGTTGATGAGGGTGGGTTGATGAGGGCTGAGTTGATGAGGGCTGGGTGAATGAGGGCTGGGTTGATGAGGGTGGGTTGACGAGGGTGGGTTGATGAGGGCTGGGTGAATGAGGGCTGGGTTGACGACCCCTCTCAAGGTCAACTGGTCCACCAACGCTCGGAGTCGCGCCCTCTTGCCCGACCAGTCAGACGAGGTACCAGAGGTCTGCGCATTTGGGAGAGGAGGGCTGTGAACTGAAGAGAAACAAACGTATCGGGGCCTGGCTGGGTGAGGCGGCCAGTCTAAAGGTTGTTTCGACACTCAGTCAATGAAGGAGCTGGCTGCATTATAGCCAACAGCTTGCTGTGCGTGTGTCCTTGCACGTGGCCTGATAGATTAAACACAACAGTTGGTCAACAGCTGTACGTGATGTCAGTTATTATGTAATATTCAGGGATTCACTTCTCCCTGTACATTAGGATGGCAGATTTCTGTTTCCAAATTCATTTTTATTTCATTATACATTCATTATTAAACCTTGAGGTAGATCTTGACTTTGTACGATGTGTGAAATTGGGTGATTGCGCATCGATTGCCCCGATTTCCACCTCTCCCCAATTTTTTTACATCGGATTACACAGGATATACGGCACAGAAACAGGCCATTCGGCCCAACCAGTCCATGCCGGCGTTTATGCTTCACTCGAGCCTCCTCCCGTCTTTCCTCATCTAACTCTATCAGCGTAACCCTCGATTCGCTTCTCCCTCGCATGCTTGTCCAGCCTCCCCTTAAATGCATCGATACTATTCCCTTCAACCACTCCCTGTGGCAGCGAGTTCCACATTCTCACCACGCGCTGGGTAAAGAAGTTTCTTCTGAATTCCCTATTGGATTTCTTGCTGACTATCTTATATTGATGGCCTCTAGTTATGCTCTTCCCCACAAGTGGAAACATTCTCTCTGTATCCACTCTATCAAAACCTTTCATAATTTTAAAGACCTCTATTAGGTCACCCCTCAGCCTTCTTTTTTCAAGAGAAAAGAGACCCAGCCTGTTCATCCTTTCCCGATAGGTATACCCTCGCATTTCTGGGATCATCTTTTTGTTTGCATTGACAGGAAAGATGTAAACACCATCGTACAAAGTCAAGATCCCCCCACCGTTTATAACCTTACCCGCCCGGCACCAATGGGTCAGGGTTCGCTTCCCATTGCCCAGCTTTTAGTTGCACCCCGTCCAGTTTTACGTCATTACATCATTCCCGCCGGATGGATGAGGTTAAAATCAGGGCTAAAGTAACTGTAACCCTCGCCCCCACCCCTCCCCCCCGAACTCCCCCACTCCTCCCCCCGAACTCCCCCACCCCTCCCCCTGAACTCCCCCACCCCTCCCCCCAAACTCCACCTCCCCTCCCCCCGAACTCCCCCACCCCTCCCCCCGAACTCCCCCACCCCTCCCCCTGAACTCCCCCACCCCTCCCCCCAAACTCCACCTCCCCTCCCCCCGAACTCCCCCCACCCCACCCCCCCGAACTCCCCCCGAACTCCCCCACCCCTCCTCCCGAGCTCCCTCCCCCCGAACTCCCCCACCCCACCCCTCCCCCCGAGCTCCCCCACCCCTCCCCCGAACTCCCCCACCCCTCCCCTCCCCCACCCCTCCCCCCGAACTCCCCCACCCCTCCCCCCGAACTCCCCCACCCCTCCCCCCGAACTCCCCCACCCCTCCCCCCCGAGCACCCCCACCCCTCCCCTCCGAGCACCCCCACCCCTCCCCTCCCCCACCCCTCCCTGTGAGCTTCTGATCGACTGGAGCTTGCTGGGCCCAGAGTTGAATGAAGTATAACATCGCCGTTTGCACCCAACACACCGCTAAGTCCAGCGCCCCAGAGAGCTGAGTGGGTACTGCGCCCCCTGAGTGGGCACGGTGTGGGAGTGGTGGTGTCACTGGACTAAGAATCCAGTGCAACGTGAGTTCAAACCTCCAGCGTGCTGGTTTGAGAATTTGAATTCAGTTTTATGAAAAGCTGGGGTCAGTAAAAGTGACCATGAAGCTGTCGGATTGTCGGTAAAAACCCAACCGGTTCACTGATGTCCCTCAGGGAAGGAAACCTGCCGTCCTCACCCGGTCTGGGCCTATAGGTGACTCCAGTCCCACACCAACCTGGTTGACTCCTAACTGCCCTCTGAAGTGGACCAGCGAGACACTCCGGTGTAGGAAACATAGCAGCCAATTTGCACACAGCAAGATCCCACAAACAGCAATGAGATCATGACCAGGTCATCTAGTTTCTTTTAGTGATGTTGGTTGAGGGATAAATATTGACCCTGCTCGTCTTCGAATAGTGACTGTGGGATATCTTACATCCACCTGAGAGGGCAGATAGGGCCTCGGTTTATTGTTGCATCTGAAAGACAGCCCCTCCGACAGTGCGGCGCTCCCTCAGTACTGCCCCTCCGACAGTGTGGCGCTCCCTCAGTACTGCCCCTCCGACAGTGCGGCGCTCCCTCAGTACTGCCCCTCCGACAGTGCGACACTCCCTCAGTACCGCCACCCGACAGTGCGGCGCTCCCTCAGTACTGCCCCTCCGACAGTGCGACACTCCCTCAGTACCACCCCCCGACAGTGCGGCGCTCCCTCAGTACTGCCCCTCCGACAGTGCGACACTCCCTCAGTACCACCCCCCGACAGTGCGGCGCTCCCTCAGTACTGCCCCTCTGCCAGTGCAGCGCTCCCTCAGTACTGCCCCTCCGATACTGCGGTGCTCCCTCAGTACTGCCCCTCCGACAGTGCGACACTCCCTCAGTACTGCCTCTCCGACAGTGAGGCGCTCCCTCAGTACTGCCCCTCCGACAGTGCGGCGCTCCCTCAGTACTGCCCCTCCGACAGTGCGGCGCTCCCTCAGTACTGCCCCTCCGACAGTGCCTGAGTACTGCCCCTCCGACAGTGCGGCGCTCCCTCAGTACTGCCCCTCCGACAGTGCGGCGCTCCCTCAGTACTGCCCCTCCGACAGTGCGGCGCTCCCTCAGTACTGCCCCTCCGACAGTGCGACACTCCCTCAGTACCGCCACCCGACAGTGCGGCGCTCCCTCAGTACAGCCCCTCCGACAGTGCGGTGCTCCCTCAGTACTGCCCCTCCGACAGTGCGGCGCTCCCTCAGTACTGCCCCTTCGACAGTGCGGTGCTCCCTCAGCACTGTCCTTCCGACAGTGCGGCGCTCCCTCTGTACTGCCCCTCCGACAGTGCGGCGCTCCCTCAGTACTGCCCCTCCGACAGTGCAGCACTCCCTCAGAACTGCCCCTCCGTCGGTGCAGCGCTCCCTCAGTACTGCCCCTCTGACAGTGCAGCACTCCCTCAGTACTGCCCCTCCGACAGTGCGGTGCTCCCTCAGTACTGCCCCTCCGACAGTGCGGCGCTCCCTCAGTACTGACCCTCCGACAGTGCGGCGCTCCCTCAGTACTGCCCCTCCGACAGTGCAGCGCTCCCTCAGTACTGTCCCTCCGACAGTGCAGCGCTCCCTCAGTACTGCCCCTCCGACAGTGCAGCGCTCCCTCAGTACTGCCCCTCCGACAGTGCAGCGCTCCCTCAGTACTGCCCCTCCGACAGTGCAGCGCTCCCTCAGTACTGCAGTGGAGTGTCAGCCTGGATTATGGGTTCAAACCTCTGGAGTGGGACTGGAACCCACTATTCTAAAGGAAGTTATGTTAAACTTATATAGAACCTTGATTAGGCCACGCTTGGAGTACTGTGCACAGTTCTGGTCTCAAATTACAAAAAGGATATTGGAACACTGGAGAATGTGCAGGAAAGATTTACAGGAGAATTGAGAGGGAAAGACTGAGCAGGCTGTGCGGCACTTTTCTCTCAGAAAGGATTAGAGGAAACTTGATAGCGGGCTTTAAAATTATGAAGAGGTTCGCTAGGACGAAGCTGGAGAAACTGTGTTCACTTGTGGGTGAGTCCAGAAACAGTCATCATAAATATAAGATGGTCACTAACAGATCAAAGAGAGGATTTAGGAGGAATTTCATTCCACGGGGAGCGGTGAGCATGTGGAAGTCGCTGCCACAGGGAGTGGCTGAGGCAGAGAGCGCTGATGCATCGAGGGGGAGGCTTGAGGGAGAAGGGGCTCGGAGGGGCAGGCTGGGAAGAGGTAACGAGAGTGGGAGGAGGCTGGTGTGGATCATAAACCCCGGCACAGACCCGTTGGGCCGCTGGCCTGTTTCTGCACCGTAGTTTGCATCAGTGGGTACAGACTGTCTGAGCTGTGATAAGGTGAATGAAGAGTCCTACCACCCCCCCACCCCCCCAACGCCCCACCCACAATCTCAGGGAGTTGGAATCAAGGCTTCAGCAACCTGTCTGCTGCGCTCTTGGGTATTAGGCCAACACCAGACAGTAGGGTCAGTAACGCCCAACTCCTTAACCCCTCCCAACCCTCCCCTCAAAAACACAAACCTCGGTCCAAACACTAAAATCTGAAAAACACACATCAGCTCCGATCAACCATGACAGCAAAGCAAGAGTCAGCGAGGAAAGCTTAAAAGGGCGTCTTCTTCACAGTAAAGTATTTGGGGATGGGAAGAGCTAGAGGGTTGGAGAGTCCAGTCTTGTAAGGCCAGTAATGGTTCCTGCCCGTGAGCCAACAAGGGGTTGGCGGGGGGTGGGGGCAGAGTCAGAGACAGTCTCTCGGAATAAATCCAATCCCTGCTGTAAATATATGTAGTATCGAAAATAAAAGAAGAGGCTCTCAGTTCATTGGAGCCTCTGTATCCCACCCCAAATCCAGTGAGGGTTGACAAGGCCTCGTGGGATCTTCCTGTGCCATGCTGCCCCAGAATCCTCTCACTCTGTGTTGTCAGGCGGATTGTGAAGCCCCAGCGGAGATGGTTAAACAACCACGGCTTTCACTCCTGCTCCGCAGACCTTTGCCTGCTAACTGGGAGCGGTTCATATCAGTCCCTGGCCCACACTCACGGGACCCGGACGGAGGAGGCCATTCAGCCCCTCGAGCCTGTTCCGCCATTCAATTAGATCGCGGCTGATCTGCATCTTAACTCCATTCACCCGCTTTTGCTCCGTATCCCTCGATATTCTTACCCAACAAAAAATCGACCAATCTCAGTCTGGAAAGCTCCAATTGACCCCAGAATCCACAGCCTTTTCGGGGGAGAGAGTTCCAGATTTCCAGCACCCTTTGTGTGAAGAAGTGCTTCCTGACATCACCCCTGAACGGCCTGGCTCTAATTTTAAGGTTCTGCCCCCTTGTTCTGGACTCCCCCCACCAGAGGAAATAGTTTCTCTCTCTCGACCCGATCAACTCCTTTAATCATCTTAAACACCTCAATTAGAACAACCCTTAATCTTCTAAACTCGAGGGAATACAAGCCCAGTCTGTGCAGCCTGTCCTCGTAATTTAACCCTTTCAGCCCCGGTATCAGTCCGGTGAATCTGGGCTGTTCCCCCTCCGAGGCCGATATATCCTTCCCGAGGGGCGGGGCCCGGAACTGAACCCAGTGACTCCAGAGGGGGTCTGACCAGGACAAGTGGAAGCGACAGTTTTGAATCACAACCTCCTCGAGATAAAGGCCAACACCCCATTAGCCTTTTGTGATTGCTTTTGGTACTCGTGCACCGGCTTTTAGTGATTTGTGTACGCGGCCTCCCAAATCTCGGCTCCTCCACAGCTCCTGGTTGCTCGCCATTTAGAAAACACTCCCATTTATCTTTCTTATCACTGAGAGAAAGAAATAGAAAATTGGTGCCCTGGTCTTCGACCATGAATGTCGTTCGAGTGGAGCAGGCAGATGTATGTTGAGGTAGATTGCCGTGTTGTTTACCTTGAAGTGCGGCTGCCAATATCGGTCTTGCCCCAAGAAAGTAACATGTAGTCCTTGAAATTGGGGTATGAGCACTGAAGGGGTTTGTGTGAAATCCTCGGAAATCTGAAATAAAAACAGATAATGCTGGAAATACTCAGCGGGTCAGGCAGCATCCGTGGAGAGAGAAACCGGGTCAACGGTTCAGCTCCATGACCTTCCGTCAGTGGAAATAATTTCTCTCTGTCCACCCTTTGGTGGTCGTGAAAGGCGCTATATAAAGTCTTTCTTTCTATCGAATCCAATGTTCCCTTTAATTTTTTTTGGGTGTGTGGCCCCGCCACGCGGCCCGTTCCAAATTCCGTGCCCGCGCGGTTTTGCCATTTTAAAAGCCGGTGAGCCGGCTGCGCGGGAGCTCCAGAGCGCAACGCGGCCGTGCAGCTTGAAGGGAACGTCAGCGAACACGCTTCAGAAGATACTGCATTGGCTGAGAAGCGCTTTGGGACGTCCGGTGGTCGTGAAAGGCGCTGGAGAAATGCGAGTCTTTCCTTCTTTGTTATCGAGTGAGTGGATCGAAGGGGGGAAAAAATCAGTTGGAAATTCGTGCACTGACGTTCGAAAAGCCTAATTTCAAGGCCTTAAGAAAGCAGTTCGTGAAATAGAAGCCAGTAATTCTGCAGGGTTTCAACAAATAAACTGTGTCGGCATGTGGCTGTAAATGTTGTAACGTGAGATGTATTCTCTGCCTCTCCTGCTGGGCAGTGGTCAGAGCTGCCTCAGCCCGAGCCTGTGCTTTTTAATTACTGGTCAGTGGAGAGCAGCCATCTTGTGACGAGTTGCCCTTTCCACGGCCTGTCAGGGTGTTGTCTCGTAAACAAAGGATTGGTCATTTCCCGGCAAGCAATGAAAAGCTCAGCTGCCTTGCCCTGCCCTGCCCTCCCCGCCCCCCACCCCCCCCCCCCCCACCCCCGCTCATGTCTCGGAGCCAAGCTCGAGTCAATGTTTAATGAGTCCACTTTGCAAAGGGGTCCCGTGTGCAGGAGGAGGAGGTGGTAAAACCCATCGGCCCTCGTGTCCCTCGCAGTCTGCTCGGCGCAGCTTGGTGTCGATGGCGCGTCCTGCCCTCCGTCTTAGTCCAGTGGTCTATCGAACAAGGAGCCTTTTGAGTTCCAGTTTCGAGACGCCGCTGAACAGAAAACTATGAGTTTAAGATTTCCAGAAAGCAGCTGCTTTCTTTTGTTCCTCCCGCCCACATAATAATTTGTTCAGAGAAATAAATCATCGGCACCGTTGCCATGGCCCCATTGTCTCGGAGAGCTGATTCGGGGAAACGATTGTGAGTTATCAGGCAGAGGGTGGCTGAGGGAGGAATCACACAGCACAGAGGGAGGCCATTCTGCCCATCGGGCCTGTGCCGGCTCTTTGAAAGAGCTCTCCAATTCCACTGCCCTTTGTGTGGGGAAAAAGAGGTGCTTCCTGATTTCTCTCCTGTTTTTTAAATTCGTGACGCTGGGGTCCCAATGAGACCTGCCTCCTTCAGTCAAACGTGACTGGCACAGCAAGCTTATCCGCTATAACTAACTGAAGGCTTGGCTGGTGAGATCATTCCCTTTTGGGGAGGGGGGACGTCGATTCAAACCTCGGCCCCTTTCCCCGGCCACTGCCGAGGGACACCTTGACCGATCGGACGCTCCGTCATCTTCGGACTGAAGGAGGGTTTAAGCCGCGCGGGCTTTTTCTTTCACAAGCTGTAGGTCACTCTGACCCCTGACCTCTCGAACCCCATCTCTGGAATTGGAAAATTGGCAGTCGTTGCTCTCTCCTCGGGTACTGACATCAAAATATCTAGATCGGCTTGTGTGTGTGTGCATTCTTAAAAAAAAATAATTGATTGTTTCGGCACCAGATTGTGACGGGTAACAACTGCTTCTAGCCAGAACCCTTTCCAAAAATATACAGAGTTTGAAGGGGAGTCAAACTGGGAGCCGCTGGAGAAATCGTGACGCTGGACTGCTGCACCCGGCAGCAACTTAATGCGGAACGCTAAAAATACAAGGAAGCAGTTCTACCTCCGCCCAGACTGTGTGGGAAAAGGCGCAGAAGAGTCTCACCTTTCTTCGCAAGGTTTCTTACCGGCTCTTTGTGCCGCGTTCAGGCAATGGGGAAACTCGAGGGATGCCAGGGTGATACAGACCGGGATGTGGGTCGGGGGGTGGAGGGTGGGATTCCCAGGTTCAATCCCCCCAGGTCTGTGCTAAGTCAGCTGATGTGAGGCAGCGAGGGGAAATTCCACCAGGATTCTCACAGCTGATTGCAATCCAATGTGCCCTGCTCGAAAGTGCAGGCCTGGGTGTTGGATGAGCGCTGGATAGGACGCAATTGTGATGCCCCCATAGTCGAATAGTCTGACACCACCCACTGCCTGGGCTCAACTGTGATGCCCCCATAGTTGAACAGTCTGACAACACCCACTGCCTGGGCTCAACTGTGATGCCCCTATAGTTGAACAGTCTTGACAACACCCACTGCCTGGGCTCAACTGTGATGCCCCCATAGTTGAACAGTCTGACAACACCCACTGCCTGGGCTCAACTGTGATGCCCCTATAGTTGAACAGTCTGACAACACCCACTGCCTGGGCTCAACTGTGATGCCCCCATAGTCGAATAGTCTGACAACACCCACTGCCTGGGCTCAACTGTGATGCCCCCATAGTTGAACAGTCTGACAACACCCACTGCCTGGGCTCAACTGTGATGCCCCCATAGTTGAACAGTCTGACAACACCCACTGCCTGGGCTCAACTGTGATGCCCCTATAGTTGAATAGTCTGACAACACCCGCTCTCTGGGCTCAATGGTGACGGCCACAACAGTTGAATAGTCTGCCAGCCTGCTGTCTGGATTCAGCTGTGATGCACCCCATAGCGGAATAGTCGGCCAACGCTCGCTCTCTTTGGCTCATGCGTGACAGGCGACTGCTTGCGTGAGGCACCCGAGCGAGAGCCGGCACCTTTCAATGGGGGAAGTAACTGAGATGTGAATTGCCTATTTCCCCCCAGAACCCCGACACCAATGGCAGGCCAAGAGGCCGGTGTCTTTAGAGCAGGTTGTGGGGGGGGTGGGGAAACAGATCAGACTGTTCATCGATGCGGGGTCTTTAAGGAGTGCGAGCAGCAACGCTTAACAATTCTCGACAATTTTGTTTATTTTGAAAAGCGCTCTGCCCCTGGGTACTGGCCAAGGGCTGTGTCTGCACCACACGGGGAAGGAAGGGTTTGGAGCCTCACCACAACAGACAGGATATTAAAAAAATAACAGGAGTGGGGATGGTGGTCACGATCATTTTAACTCTCCACTTTCCACAGGTATTGCAAGTTCACAAACAAAGAAATCAGTGTGACTCCAGCCTGCTTTCTGTCTCCTCTGGCTCGATTCATGCTCAGGTGCCTCGATGCAAGTTATTTCTTGTTAAGCTTGTTTGGCAAAGGTGAGCAGCAGTTCTGTACAAAAAAGGGATGTGGAACAGGCCTGACGAACTAACGGACAGGGGTTGCAAGAACGAGGGGGAGAATTGTTAAAAGTCCGAGGGGTGCTGGTCTCGAACCATCCTGAGGCGTTGGTGCGAATCGAGATAACTGGTTCTTCTGACACTCGCTCAGATATGAGCACGGTGTCAACTGATTAGCGAGACGCGAGGGCTGTCTCGCTGGAATGCAAAACAGCTTTAAATGAACTGTGAAGGGAGGTCGAGTCTTAGCTACATTAAACAAGCTCAAGGCTGATGTTATAGAGTAGGGTTGAAGGATACGGTGATAAAGACAGAGGCACAAACACTCTGCGGAACACGCTGGAGGTGTGGGCAAGTTTGCTGTGAAATGCAGTGGGTCAGGTTTGTCCAGTTCACTTTCTGGGGAAAAGTGTCACAAAGTCTTCTCTTCTGAGAGTTTCAGTTTATCCCCCTCAGGTGGAATAAAGTCCGTATTTGGGCAAATTGTTCATAGCCCGCGGAGGGAGTAACAGCCTCGATGGGGTCTGCCCTTTGTTAACTCCTCACTGGTTGAGTGTCAGACACGTACCTGATACGCCAGCGAGCCTGTCGGATGGAAAAAGGATTTGCTTAGCACACGTACTATTGTGTGTGTGATCCGATACACTTTAAGAATCTGGAGACTGTTCTGTGACCTACTTCATAGAGGTTTACGGCACAGAAGGAGGCCATTCGGCTGAACGAGCTCTCCAGCCTAATCCCACTTTCCCGCTCTCGGTCCGTAGCCCTGCAGGTTACGGCACTTCAAGTGCATATCCAAGTACTTTTTAAATGTGATGAGGGTTTCTGCCTCTACCACCCTTTCAGGCAGTGAGTTCCAGACCCCCACCACCCTCTGGGTGAGAAAAGTTCTCCTCAACTCCCCTCTAATCCTCCGACCAATTACTTTAAATCTCTGCCCCCTGGTTATTGACCTCTCCGCTAAGGGAAATAGGTCCTTCCTATCCACTCTATCTAGGCCCCTTGTAATTTTATACACCTCAATTAAGTCTCCCCTCAGCCTCCTCTGTTCCAAAGAAAACAACCCCAGCCTCTCCAATCTTTCCTCGTTGCTAAAATTCCCCAGCCCAGGCAACATCCTGGTAAATCTCCTCTGCACCCTCTCAAGTGCAATCACATCTTTCCTGTAATGTGGTGACCAGAACTGCACGCAGTATTCTAGCTGCGGCCTAACTAGTGTTTTATACAGTTCGAGCATAACCTCCCTGCTCTTATATTCTGTACCTCGGCTAATAAAAGAAAGTATCCCGTATGCCTTCTTAACCACCTTATCTACCTGTCCTGCTACCTTCAGGGATCTGTGGACATGTACTCCAAGGTCCCTCTGATCCTCTACACTTCTCACTGTCCTACCATTTAATGTGTATTCCATTGCCTGTTAGCCCTCCCCAAATGCATTACCTCACACTTCTCCGGATTGAATTCCATTTGCCACTTTTCTGTCCACCTGACCAGTCCATTGATATCTTCCTGCAGTCTACAGCTTTCTTCCTCACTATCAACCACACAGCCAATTTTTGTATCATCTGCAAACTTCTTAATCATTCCCCCTACATTGAATTCTAAATCATTGATGTAATACCACTAAAAGCAAAGGACCCAGTACTGAGCATGGGACCCAGTACTGAGCAAGGGACCTGGTACTGAGCGAGGGACCTGGTACTGAGCAAGGGACCTGGTACTGAGCAAGGGACCTGGTACTGAGCGAGGGACCTGGTACTGAGCATGGGACCTGGTACTGAGCAAGGGACCTGGTACTGAGCAAGGGACCTGGTACTGAGCAAGGGACCTGGTACTGAGCAAGGGACCTGGTACTGAGCATGGGACCCGGTACTGAGCAAGGGATCTGGTACTGAGCAAGGGATCTGGTACTGAGCAAGGGACCTGGTACTGAGCATGGGACCTGGTACTGAGCAAGGGACCTGGTACTGAGCAAGGGACCTGGTACTGAGCATGGGACCCGGTACTGAGCAAGGGACCCGGTACTGAGCAAGGGACCCGGTACTGAGCAAGGGATCTGGTACTGAGCAAGGGACCTGGTACTGAGCATGGGACCTGGTACTGAGCAAGGGACCTGGTACTGAGCAAGGGACCTGGTACTGAGCAAGGGACCTGGTACTGAGCATGGGACCCGGTACTGAGCAAGGGACCTGGTACTGAGCAAGGGACCTGGTACTGAGCATGGGACCCGGTACTGAGCAAGGGACCTGGTACTGAGCAAGGGACCTGGTACTGAGCAAGGGACCTGGTACTGAGCATGGGACCCGGTACTGAGCAAGGGACCTGGTACTGAGCAAGGGACCTGGTACTGAGCAAGGGACCTGGTACTGAGCATGGGACCTGGTACTGAGCATGGGACCCGGTACTGAGCAAGGGACCTGGTACTGAGCAAGGGACCTGGTACTGAGCAAGGGACCTGGTACTGAGCAAGGGACCTGGTACTGAGCAAGGGACCTGGTACTGAGCAAGGGACCTGGTACTGAGCATGGGACCCGGTACTGAGCCAAGGGACCTGGTACTGAGCAAGGGACCTGGTACTGAGCATGGGACCTGGTACTGAGCAAGGGACCTGGTACTGAGCAAGGGACCTGGTACTGAGCAAGGGACCTGGTACTGAGCAAGGGACCTGGTACTGAGCAAGGGACCTGGTACTGAGCAAGGGACCTGGTACTGAGCATGGGACCCGGTACTGAGCCAAGGGACCTGGTACTGAGCAAGGGACCTGGTACTGAGCATGGGACCTGGTACTGAGCAAGGGACCTGGTACTGAGCAAGGGACCTGGTACTGAGCATGGGACCCGGTACTGAGCAAGGGACCCGGTACTGAGCAAGGGATCTGGTACTGAGCATGGGACCTGGTACTGAGCAAGGGATCTGGTACTGAGCAGGGGACCTGGTACTGAGCAAGGGACCCGGTACTGAGCATGGGACCTGGTACTGAGCAAGGGACCTGGTACTGAGCATGGGACCTGGTACTGAGCCAAGGGACCTGGTACTGAGCCAAGGGACCTGGTACTGAGCAAGGGACCTGGTACTGAGCATGGGACCTGGTACTGAGCATGGGACCTGGTACTGAGCAAGGGACCTGGTACTGAGCAAGGGACCTGGTACTGAGCAAGGGACCTGGTACTGAGCAAGGGACCCGGTACTGAGCAAGGGATCTGGTACTGAGCAAGGGACCTGGTACTGAGCAAGGGATCTGGTACTGAGCAAGGGACCTGGTACTGAGCAAGGGACCTGGTACTGAGCAAGGGACCTGGTACTGAGCATGGGACCTGGTACTGAGCAAGGGACCTGGTACTGAGCAAGGGACCTGGTACTGAGCATGGGACCTGGTACTGAGCAAGGGACCTGGTACTGAGCAAGGGACCTGGTACTGAGCAAGGGACCTGGTACTGAGCAAGGGACCTGGTACTGAGCGAGGGACCTGGTACTGAGCGAGGGACCTGGTACTGAGCATGGGACCTGGTACTGAGCAAGGGACCCGGTACTGAGCAAGGGACCCGGTACTGAGCAAGGGACCTGGTACTGAGCGAGGGACCTGGTACTGAGCGAGGGACCTGGTACTGAGCAGGGGACCTGGTACTGAGCAAGGGACCTGGTACTGAGCCAAGGGACCTGGTACTGAGCATGGTACCTGGTACTGAACCAAGGGACCTGGTACTGAGCCAA
Organism: Somniosus microcephalus; assembly: GCF_052327205.1. NCBI lineage: Eukaryota > Metazoa > Chordata > Chondrichthyes > Squaliformes > Somniosidae > Somniosus > Somniosus microcephalus. The sequence continues at coordinate 233,578,760 of NC_140997.1, read as the reverse complement.
GGGACCTGGTACTGAGCAAGGGACCTGGTACTGAGCAAGGGACCTGGTACTGAGCATGGGACCCGGTACTGAGCATGGGACCCGGTACTGAGCATGGGACCTGGTACTGAGCGAGGGACCTGGTACTGAGCGAGGGACCTGGTACTGAGCGAGGGACCTGGTACTGAGCCAAGGGACCTGGTACTGAGCAAGGGACCCGGTACTGAGCAAGGGACCTGGTACTGAGCGAGGGACCTGGTACTGAGCATGGGACCCGGTACTGAGCAAGGGACCTGGTACTGAGCAAGGGACCCGGTACTGAGCAAGGGACCTGGTACTGAGCAAGGGACCTGGTACTGAGCAAGGGATCGGTACTGAGCAAGGGACCTGGTACTGAGCAAGGGACCTGGTACTGAGCAAGGGACCTGGTACTGAGCAAGGGACCTGGTACTGAGCAAGGGATCGGTACTGAGCAAGGGACCTGGTACTGAGCAAGGGACCTGGTACTGAGCAAGGGACCTGGTACTGAGCAAGGGACCTGGTACTGAGCCAAGGGACCTGGTACTGAGCCAAGGGACCTGGTACTGAGCCAAGGGACCTGGTACTGAGCATGGGACCTGGTACTGAGCCAAGGGACCTGGTATTTCTGGACTTGATGCCTGGGCACTGTATTGAGGCACTGGCTGGGAGGTTGCATTCCCCACCTCGGAGTCAGGAGGTGAAGTGTCCAAAGTCCCACCACTCCGGATAGTCTCAACCAGTGGAGACGAGAATAGAGTCTCTGAATACTGGGTTAACGTCCAGCTTGGGTCCTTGGGGAGCTTGGGTCCGATGGGTGTGTGGGCCCCTCTCCCCATTAGAAGACCTTCTTCGACAGCACCTCCCAAACCCGCAACCTCTTCCACCTAGAATGATGAGGGCAGCAGGTGCCTGGGAACACCACCACCTCCAGGGTCCCCTCCAAGTCACACACCATCCTGACTTGGAAATATATCGGCCGTTCCTTTATCGTCGCTGGGTCAAAATCCTGGAACTCCCTCCCTAACAGCGCTGTGGGAGTACCTTCACCACACGGACTGCAGCGGTTCAAGAAGGCGGCTCACCACCACCTTCTCAAGGGCAACTAGGGATGGGCAATAAATGCTGGCCTTGCCAGCGACGCCCACATCCCAGCAGCTCACGTTTAGCTACAAATTGAGTCACCGCTCTCCCAAAATCAGTCAACCTATGTGAAGTGTTTTGGGATGTTTGTGAGCGAGATTGCTGCCTGTATCTCTGTATGTGTATTTTCAGAAAATGTGAATTTGCCCCTCAGTATAGCGTTAGATTAAAGAATTGCCCCTGCTACATTCTGAAGGAGCAGGCTGCCAAATTCGCTGTGAGCCATCTTTCGATTGTCTTTAAGACTGTGGCAAAGTGTGATAAACACACTGAATCCATCCTCTTTGTTAATGTAAAGCCAGTGTGCAAGAAGATACTGGAGATTACTGGGATTGGCAGTCGGGACAGGATTGCCTAAAGGTGACCCTGACGGCTTCGATGACGGAGCTTTACTCGGTGGATCAGCTCAGAAGCCCCTGGCTCATTGGTAACATTCCTGCCTCGTAGTCAGGAGGTGGTGGATTGGAACCCCATTCCCAACAGTCCCAGCGAGCGGAGATCGCAGCTCCGTCTTGGAATCCTAGGTTGACATCCAGTGGGATCTTCGTGTCCAGTGGGTGTGCATGGCCCCACCGCCCCCCTCATTGTATGGGTTGTGGGAGCCCATAAACCCCCCCCCCCCCCCATCATCAACTGGTATAAAGGTGGTGACGGCCATGGAAGGCGCCTGTCAGACTGTCAGTCAGCCCGCGAATCCTCCCACTGCTTCACTCCAACGGAGAACTCAGAGAGTCATAACGGCACAGGAGGAGGCCATTCGGCCCATCGAGTCTGTGCCGGCTCACTGTAGAGCAATCCAGTCAGTCCCATTCCCCCGCTCTATCCCCGTAGCCCTGCAAGTTTATTTCCCTCAAGTGCCCATCCAGTCTCCCCTTGAAAACATCGAGTGCCTCCGCTTCCACCACTTCCTTCGGCAGCGAGTTCCAGGTCCTCACCACTCGCTGCGTAAAAAAGTTTTTCCTCATGTCCCCCCCTGTATCTCTTGCCCAAAACCTTAAACCTGTGTCCCCTAGTCCTCGTACCATCAACTAGTGGGAACAGCCTTTCCCCGTCTAGCCTATCCAAACCCGTCATAATCTTGTACACCTCGATCAAATCACCCCTCAACCTCCTTTGCTGTAATGAAAACAAATCCAGCTTCTCCAACCTGTCCTTGTAGCTAAGATCCCCCATCCCCGGAACCATTGTGGTAAATCTCCTCTGCACCCTCTCAAGGGCCTTCACATCCTTCCTAAAGTGTGGTGACCGGAACTGGACACAATACTCCAGTTGTGGCCTAACCAGCGCTTCAGAAAGGTTCAGCATAACTTCTCTATTTATGAAGCCCAGTGTGAAGTGTGAAGCTATGTCAACAACATTGCTTGACTGATTTAGTCTTCTACTGACAATTCTTGAACTTGCAATTGGTTGGTTGTCTGATTGCAGGGAGGTGGTAATCGGAGAACATGGTTTTAAATTTACATTGAGTTGGACGGTGTTTGGAGTTCTTGTACTGGCTCGGTCTCCACTGCTTAGTCCCAGGAAGCCCCAGTGCTAATTCAGCCACCTCTGGCAGAGTTCCGCCTGTGGGTTGTCTCTCTCACTGGGCTGGTCTGATGTCAGGCTTGATGGCACAGGGCACAACCCATATCTGGTATCTGAGCTGTGAGAGCTTGATGTTGATGCCAAGTGTGCCACGGCGGTGGGAGAGATTCCAATTCAGAAGGTCACAGGTCGGTAAGCTCATAAATTACCCAGAATAAGAAAAGGAAAATGGAAAGTAATGTTCAGATTACTGAGAGACTCCAGATACAGTGAAACATTTTATCGCGGGTCTCTCCTGAAATATCTGCGAGAGTGGAACCCCGATGGTGCGAATTGAGATATGACGTGATCCCCAGTGGGACAAAGCCCCTTGAGCTGGTGAGACTCCCAAGGCTCCCAGATGGAGTTAAAATACAGATTGAGTGGCGGAACAGGTTGGAGGGGCTGAACGGCCTCCTCCTGTTCCTATGTTCCCAATACAGTGAGATTTCTGATATAGGGAAATCCGCCCCTAAGGGGTGAAATCGCTAGAAAATGCCTGTTCTCTGTTTCCAGGAAATGAATAGAAGTTGAAGTGGAAACAATATCCTTTGCCTGTCCTGATTATGCGAATGAGTCATTGTGGTTCTTGGCTGGCATACAGCCAACGCTCGGGTTACATTCTCGACCTGTTTGCATCCCATATTAGCCCTGCTCAGCATCTGCCTGCCCTTATTCACCAATCAGATACCGCGTCACCTTGCCGAGAGGAATAAGCTTCACCTTTTTGGGGACGTTTACCGCTGGTAATTCAGGGCTATTGATCGCCGATGAGAATTAGGGAATTGTGACTGAGGTTCCGGTCTCAGGTTTATCTCATGCACCCTCCAGTTCTATCTGTGGAAGCGCAGCCCCCTCGACATTGCATCAGTGCGATTGAGTAAATCACACTGTGAACAGTGTGTCATGTTGGTTTGACGTAATCTCATAAGCCTCTCCTCTCCCTGCTCCCCTCCCCCTCCCACTGCCCTGGCATGCAATTCACTGCACAGTCCTTCACACTGATATGGCAAGGGTAAGCGTTCTAAATATAGGACAGCATGCAGCCGCCACACTCTCTCAAGGTAATAAAAAACCATTGAGAGACCTGAGCTAGCTTGTTGACGCTCTCACCTGATGTTCCGATGCAGCAGCTTGTGTGTCAGCATCAATCCTGTCCCCCCCAAAAATAACAGGCTCGTGCGTTGTTGCTGTTGTTTGCACCGATTGTATTATGACAGATGAACAATGATATTATAACCGCCTGCTTCAATAACAAAATGTCTACCTGACGGACACTCAAATATAGCCCTTCCCCTTCAACCCCCTCACACTCACACTCTCACATTAATACACTCGCACACACACACACTCACTCACTCACGCTCATACCCACACACTCTCACACTCACGCACTCTCACACTCACTCACACTCACACACTCACACTCACTCTCACACTCGCACACTCTCACTCACTCTCACACTCACACACACACTCGCACACTCACTCTCACACTCACACTCACACCCCCCTCCTGGCAATGCCAAGCACTGCTCATCAAGTAAGGCTCTGTACACCTGAAGTTTTCATCTCTCTCTCTGACAGGGATCTTGCTCTAGAAATGCAAGATTGTGGCGTTTGCTGTTTTCTCAGTACTACGTTAAAGGCGCTATATAAATGCAACTTTGTGTTGCTGTTTTTGACCCTGAATTGTGATGTGGATTGCTACGAGGACACGGTCACACCAATTACTGCCGGAACAAGCACAGGGATGTTAGCAGAGAAGTGGGTTACACTGGCTGGCAGGGATACCTGCCCTGTTGCTCCCTACAGTCAGGGACGATGTGAAAAGGAGCAGAGCGGGAGGGTAATGCGAGGAGCTCTTTGCTTCCAGGCCACGTTCTCAAGTTACAAGCTCGAGTCGTGAAAGACAAATGAAGAACAACTCATGTCAGAAGCCGATCTAAACGAATCCACAGAAGATCGATAGCTCCATACAGGCATGGAATGGCATCGCACTAATAACGGCACAAGGGATACCTCAGTGATAAAGGGGAAAATGTCACCAAATTGTTCATATTTTCTTACACTCGATCAGTGTTTTTTTAGAGAAATCTGGGTGAGTCACCATGTGCGATGCCGGAGACTCGCATTTCTCCAGCACCTTTCACGACCACCGGACGTCCCAAAGGCTCTTTACAGCCAATGAAGTACTTTTGAAGTGTAGTCACTGTTGTAATGTAGGAAACGCGGCAAACAATTTGCGCACAGCAAGCTCCCACAAACAGCAATGTGATCATGACAGTGATGTTGGTTGAGGGATAAATATTGGCCCCAGGACACCAGGGAGAACTCCCCCTGCTCTTCTTCAAATAGTGGCCACGGGATCTTTTACGTCCACCTGAGAGAGCAGACAGGGCCTCGGTTTAATGTCTCATCTGAAAGACGGCACCTCCGACAGTGCAGCACTCCCTCAGCACTGGGAGTGTCAGCCTGGATTTTTGTGCTCAAGTCTCTGGAGTGGGACTTGAACCCACAACCTCCTGACTCAGTGGAGAGAGAGCGAGAGAGACAGAGAGAGCGAGAGAGAGAGAGACAGAGAGAGCGAGAGAGACAGAGAGTCAGAGAGAAAGACAGAGAGAGAGAGAGACAGAGAGAGCGAGAGGGAGCGAGAGAGACAGAGAGCAAGAGAGACAGAGAGAGACAGAGAGCGAGAGAGACAGAGAGAGACAGAGAGAGACACAGAGACACAGAGAGACAGAGAGAGAAACAGAGTCAGAGAGAAAGACAGAGAGAGAGAGAGACAGAGAGAGCGAGAGAGACAGAGACAGAGTGAGAGAGACAGAGAGAGACAGAGCGAGAGAGACAGAGAGAGAGAGAGAGAGAGAGACAGAGAGCAAGTCAGAGAGAGACAGAGAGAGAGAGACAGAGAGAGAGTCAGAGAGAGAGACAGACAGAGACAGAGAGAGAGAGACAGAGAGAGAGAGACAGAGAGACAGAGGGAGGGAGAGAGGGAGTGCTGCCCACTGAGCCAGGGTTGACACTGAGCAGAGAGGACGCAGGATGGAACTTCAGTGCAGGCTGACCTACCCGCTTTCAGCTGAGGCGTTACAATTGGCCTCCTTGGGTTAGTGAAGGGAAAAATGGGGCAAGGCTCCTGACCCTATGGGTTCATCGCCCCCTGTGCTCGCTGACCTACATTGGCTCCCGATCTGGCAACGCCTCAATTTAAAAATTCTCATCCTCGTTTTCAAATTGCCCCTCCCTTTCAGATGAGAGATTAAACCGAGGCCCCGTCTGCTCTCTCAGGTGGATGTTAAAGATCCCAAAGCCACTATTTCGAAGAAGAGCAGGGGAGTTCTCCCCGGTGTCCTGGGGCCAATATTTATCCCTCAATCAACATCACTAAACCAGATTATCTGGTCATTATCACATTGCTGTTTGTGGGATCTTTCTGTGCATAAATCGGCTGCCGTGTTTCCTACATTACAACAGTGACTACACTTCAAAAAGTACTTCATTGGCTGAAAGGCGCTATAGAAATGCAAGTCTTTCTTTTCTTTTGCTACCTCTGTCAGCTCCTCCAGCCCCACAACCCTCCAAGATCTCTGCGCTTCCCTAATTCTGGCCTCTTGAGCATCCCTGATTTCCATCGCTCCACCATTGGCGGCCGTGCCTTCAGCTGCCTGGGCCCCGAGCTCTGGAATTCCCTCCCTAAACCTCTCCGCCTCTCTCTCCTCCTTAAAACCGACCTCTTTGACCTGGCATTTGGTCACCTGTCCTAATATCTCCTTATGTGGCTCGGTGTCAAATTTTGTCTGATTTACGCTCCTGTGAAGCGCCCTGGGACGTTTTACTACAGTAATGGTGCTATATAAATGCAAGTTGTTGTTGATATTGAAGATACCTGGCCTCTTTCCCCAAGAGCGGAAACCGGGGATTTTACAAGCAAGGAATAAGCGACAGAAATCTCGCTCCGCGATCAGCCGCTCGCTGACCTCAGGATTACTGCCTGTACAGACCACTGTATCCGAGCTGTGCCCTTTAGAGGGGCGGGCAAGACTGCCAGCTCAGCGCCACAAGCTCGCACAGACCCCAGCGCCAATGCTGTGGGAGACACACGAGGGGAGATGAGCTCAGTTCCTCCGTGGCATCGAATATGGCCCCAATTTTCACAAAGAAATTACACGCAATGGTTTTCTTCCTGAATTAAGTCTTTTTTGGGGAAAAGGGTGATAAAATTCCCACAAAACGTTCAACAAACGGAAATGGAGAAAGCTAGAAAATAAGGGAATTGTTGTAGCCTAGAGGCTGCTTCTTGGAGTGTTGTGACCCTGAGTTCATTACCATTAGATTATGGAGTCCTTGTGGTTCAAAGTGAGTCGTATACTTTGATATGAAGTGCTTACTCAGCCCTTGCGTTAATAAGCTCAAGGTTAAATTTATCGGGAAGTGAATTATATATATAGTTTTTGCATACATATATAAGGAAATGTTAATGCTGTGTACAGACCTGGCCTCGTTCCATTCCCAGCCTTGTCACATCTCAGCAGTTTACCAATAAAGTGGAAGGAGACAAAATAAAGTAATCTTTAACATGGAGCCATTTGAATGAGCTCCCAGTCAGGCTGGACAGCGCGACGCGCTTCAGTTAGGCAGCGTGTGTGGCCTTACCCCAGCCCTGGGCAGTACGCGGTGTGATAACGGTGATTGAGGCTAAGGCACAAACCGCTGGCGCCGGCCGGCAAAGAGAATGCAGACTTGTGTCGTCAGGAACAAACTCTGCTTTAAAACCAAACAATGAACAAAGCCCCAATGTCTCCCCTCTTTATCTGAAACCGCCAGGGGGGAGGGTGGGGGAGGGGGGTTGCCCTCCTTCCCGTAATGGGCTCACGACCTCGCCTGTCGGCAGGCTATTCGACTGCAGAAGGCGTCGCAGCCTAGCCCCTTCTACCCCCCCCCCACCCCCGCCTCCAATCCTGGCCAGCGCGGGACTGACTGAATGGTGACTGAACTAGAGTCGGATTTAATGGCACAGACCGGCGATCGAGTGGTTAAATGGCACAATGACTTTGTCTCTTTTCAGTCACTAGTCCCGGGAGCCAGCTGGTGCTTGGAACCCTGCCTTTCCCCACTCAATGGCAAGGTTAGGGTTAAAGTCAAGGGCCGGGGTAAAGGGCTCTTTGAGCCTTAGACAGATTGAGGTCCTCTACCGCCCACCATATTTGTGCTTAGGTGGCACATGCATCAATCCGGCCGGTGCATCAGTGCCGGGGTGGGAGTGACAGGGGATTGTGGCATCCACACACAGCGCCCCCTGTAGGACTGGAGTCAGCACACACCCTGACATCCACACACAGCGCCCCCTGTAGGACTGGAGGCAGCACACACCCTGACATCCACACACAGCGCCCCCTGTAGGACTGGAGGCAGCACACACCCTGACATCCACACACAGCGCCCCCTGTAGGACTGGAGGCAGCACACACCCTGATATCCACACACAGCGCCCCCTGTAGGACTGGAGGCAGCACACACCCTGACATCCACACACAGCGCCCCCTGTAGGACTGGAGGCAGCACACACCCTGACATCCACATACAGCGCCCCCTGTAGGACTGGAGGCAGCACACACCCTGACATCCACATACAGCGCCCCCTGTAGGACTGGAGGCAGCACACACCCTGACATCCACACACAGCGCCTCCTGTAGGACTGGAGGCAGCACACACCCTGACATCCACACACAGCGCCTCCTGTAGGACTGGAGGCAGCACACACCCTGACATCCACACACAGCGCCCCCTGTAGGACTGGAGGCAGCACACACCCTGACATCCACACACAGCGCCTCCTGTAGGACTGGAGGCAGCACACACCCTGACATCCACACACAGCGCCTCCTGTAGGACTGGAGGCAGCACACACCCTGACATCCACACACAGCGCCTCCTGTAGGACTGGAGGCAGCACACACCCTGACATTCACACACAGCGCCCCCTGTAGGATTGGCAACAGCACCCACCCTGACATCCACACACAGCGCTCCCTGTAGGACTGGAGGCAGCACACACCCTGACATCCACACACAGTGCCCCCTGTAGGACTGGAGGCAGCACACACCCTGACATCCACACGCAGCACCCCCTGTAGGATTGGCGGCAGCACACACCCTGACATCCACACACAGCGCCCCCTGTAGGACGGGAGACAGCACACTCTGACATCCACACACTGCGCCCCCTGTAGGACTGGAGACAGCACACACCCTGACATCCACACGCAGTGCCCCCTGTAGGACTGGAGACAGCACACACCCTGACATCCACACACAGCGACCCTGTAGGACTGGAGACAGCACACACCCTGACATCCACACACAGTGCCCCCTGTAGGACTGGAGGCAGCACACACCCTGACATCCACACATAGCGCCTCCTGTAGGACTGGAGGCAGCACACACCCTGACATCTGCACACAGCGCCCCCTGTAGGACTGGAGGCAGCACACACTCTCACATCTGCACACAGCGTCTCCTGTAGGACTAGAGACAGCACACACAGCGCTCCCTGTAGGACTGGAGGCAGCACGCACCATGACATCCGCACACAGCGCCTCCTGTAGGACTGGAGACAGCACACACCCTGACATCCACACACAGTGCCTCCTGTAGGACTGGAGGCAGCACACACCCTGACATTCACACACAGCGCCCCCTGTAAGACTGCATTGTCACTGCACAGTAGAGATCTATTTGCAGACAATTGAATTGGCCCCGGTGGATGAGAGGGGCTAACATCACTGCAAGATAACATCGGATATCATGTGAAATGGGCTGCCGATTTGCTACATTAGTGATTTGGAAAAGATTGCTACAAATGAATGGGAAAAACATCTCCATAACTCCACGATACTGTCTAGACATCTGTGTAGGGGGTCACGTTCCCTGTAGGTACCCGGGTTTCCTGTGTGTTGATGTGGTCTATCTAGAGGGATGACCTTGCGCCTGAAACTGGGCAAATGTTTTGTAACAGCTTCCCACATCATAGAATGAAACAGCACAGGAGGAGGCCATTCGGCCCATCGTGCCTGTGCCGGCTCTTTGGTCGAGCTCTCCAATTAGTCCCACTCCCCCTGCTCTTTCCCCAGAGCCCTCCAAGTTTTTCCTCATCAAGTATTTATCCAATTCCCCTTTTGAAAGTTACTATTGAATCTGCTTCCACCGCCCTTTCAGGCAGCGCGTTCCAGATCACAACAACTCGCTGCGTAGAAAGAATTCTCCTCATCTCCCCTCTGGTTCTTTTGCCGATTATCTTCAATCTGTGTCCTCTGGTTATCGACCCTCCTGCCACTGGAAACAGTTTCTCATTATTTACTCCATCAAAACCCCTGATAATTTTGAACACCTCAATTAAATCTCCCCTTAACCTTCTCTGCTCGAAGGAGAACAACCCCAGCTTCTCCAGTCTCTCCACATCACTGAAGTCCCTCATCCCCTGGGACATTCTAGTAAATCTCCTCCGCACCCTCTCCAAGGCCTCGACACCCTTCGTAAAGTGCAGTGCCCAGAATTGGACACAATTCTCCAGCTGGGGCCTAACCAGTGATTTGCTGCAGTCTGACTTAATTTTAGTGGGAATAGAACAAAAATAAAGGTTTTTTTTCTGTGAGGATCTAGTTCCCTCTGTTAATATTTGTGAATGTTCTTTTTTCTCCTCTACTCAGGTGCTTTTCTTATCCCATATTTTATCTTCCTGATTGGTGGAGGTCTGCCCGTGTTCTTCCTGGAGGTAGCTCTTGGTCAGTACACTTCCCAAGGGGGCATCACCTGTTGGGAGAAACTCTGTCCCATTTTCTCTGGTAAGTTCCGGAATTCAGCGTAACCTCGAGACTCATTTCCTTCAGGGCTGGTGAGGCTGAGGGAACGGGGCGGAGAGGGGGATGGAGGGGAAGGAGTGGGGGGCAGGGCTCCTGAACCAAAGTTAGGGGTGGCCGAGTAATGGTCAATAAATGAAGAGCGATGGATCGATAGATTTTTAGGGGATTAAGGGTTACAGAACCAAGGCGGGTGGATGGAGTTAAGAAAAAAGATCAGCCATGATCTGAGTGAATGGTGGAGCAGGCTCAAGGGGTTGAATGGCCTCCTCCTGTTCCTGTGTAACAGGCTCGAGGGGCTGAATGGCCTCCTCCTGTTCCTGTGTAACAGGCTCAAGGGGCTGAATGGCCTCCTCCTGTTCCTGTGTAACAGGCTCGAGGGGATGAATGGCCTCATCCTGTTCCTGTGGAATGGGATCGAGGGGCTGAATGGCCTCCTCCTGTTCCTGTGGAACGGGATCGAGGGGCTGAATGGCCTCCTCCTGTTCCTGTGGAACGGGATCGAGGGGCTGAATGGCCTCCTGTTCCTGTGGAACGGGATCGAGGGGCTGAATGGCCTCCTGTTCCTGTGGAAGGGGATCGAGGGGCTGAATGGCCTCCTCCTGTTCCTGTGTAACAAGCTTGGGGGGCTGAATGGCCTCATCCTGTTCCTAATGTAACGGGCTCGAGGGGCTGAATGGCCTCCTCCTGTTCCTGTAAACAGGCTCGAGGGGCTGAATGGCCTCATTCTGTTCCTAATGTAACAGGCTCGAGGGGCTGAATGGCCTCCTCCTGTTCCTAATGTAACAGGCTCAAGGGGCTGAATGGCCTCCTCCTGTTCCTAATGTAACGGGCTCGAGGGGCTGATGGCCTCCTCCTGTTCCTAATGTAACAGGCTCGAGGGGCTGAATGGCCTCTTCCTGTTCCTAATGTAACGGGCTCGAGGGGCTGAATGGCCTCCTCCTGTTCCTGTGGAACAGACTCGAGGGGCTGAATGGCCTCATCCTGTTCCTGTGGAATGGGATCGAGGGGCTGAATGGCCTCCTCCTGTTCCTGTGGAACGGGATCGAGGGGCTGAATGGCCTCCTCCTGTTCCTGTGTAACAAGCTTGGGGGGCTGAATGGCCTCATCCTGTTCTTAATGTAACGGGCTCGAGGGGCTGAATGGCCTCCTCCTGTTCCTGTAAACAAGCTCGAGGGGCTGAATGGCCTCATCCTGTTCCTAATGTAACGGGCTCGAGGGGCTGAATGGCCTCCTTCTGTTCCTAATGTAACGGGCTCGAGGGGCTGAATGGCCTCCTCCTGTTCCTAATGTAACAGGCTCGAGGGGCTGAATGGCCTCCTTCTGTTCCTAATGTAACAGGCTCGAGGGGCTGAATGGCCTCCTCCTGTTCCTAATGTAACAGGCTCGAGGGGCTGAATGGCCTCCTCCTGTTCCTAATGTAACAGGCTCGAGGGGCTGAATGGCCTCCACCTGTTCCGATGATTGAGAATGGCAAGCGGGAGATAAAAGAATATCGTGGCCAAGGTCACGGTCACTTTTTAAAACAAATTCTCAAACTGCAGCGGAGCGGATTTGAACTCACGTTCTCGGGATTACTTTGGTGTGGGACTGGAGTCACGTGTAGGCCCAGACCGGGTTTCCTTCCCTAAAGGACTTTAGTGAACTGGTTGGGTTTTGACCGGTTTCATGGTCGCATTTAGTGATCCGCACTTTTTAAACTTTAATCCAAATTTCCAAACTGCCATGGTGGGATTGTGAACTCACGTTCTTCTGGATTAGTCCAGTCCCAATGGCTTTCTAGTCCAGTAACATAACCACGACACTACCGGCCCCACTGCTTGTCGTCGAGTTAGAGAGGGTCCCTGAGCTTCGGAGGGGCAAGAACAGCCCGCAGCGCAGTCCAGTGCAACGCCCGCTGCACGCCTGCTCGGTGAGATGGTCAGCACCTGCGAACCTGCACCCCAGCGAGGGTCAGGGGGTTTCGCCCCACTCACTGCCCTGGACTTCACACATAAAGAATTGCCAATTAGATCAGGAATCTGTGGGGGGGCAGGGCGGGGGGGTTGGTTAAGGAAGTGCTCCACGTTCATGGCGATCGGGAGAGAAAGCTGGACTGCGGCGGGAGCGCGAGGGGGTGCGGGAGGAGAAAAACAGAATCTTTTTTAAATGGTGAAACTATTAAATGTTGGTATCGAGATAGATTTGGGTGTCCTCGTACAGGAAACACAGAAAGCTAGCATACAGGTACAGCAAGCAATTAGGAAGGCAAATGGTATGTTGGCCTTTATTGTAAGGGGGTTGGAGTATAAGAGTAAGGAAGTCTTGCTCCAATTGTACAGGGCCTTGGTGAGACCACACCTGGAGTACTGGGCACAGTTCTGGTCTCCTTATCTAAGGAAGGATATACTTGCCTTGGAGGCGGTGCAACGAAGGTTCACTAGATTGATTCCTGGGATGAGAGGGTTGTCGTTTGATGAGAGATTGAGTAGATTGGGCCGATACTCTCTGGAGTTTAGGAGAATGAGAGGTGATCTCATTGAAACATACAAGATTCTGAGGGGGATTGACAGGGTCGATGCTGAGAGGCTGTTTCCCCCTGGCTGGAGAGTCTAGAACTAGGGGGCATAGTCTCAGGATTTAAGACTGAGATGAGGAGGAATTTCTTCACTCAGAGGGTTGTGAATCTTTGGAATTCTCTGCCCCAGAGGGCTGTGGAGGCTCAGTCATTGAGTATATTCAAGGCTGAGATCGATAGATTTTTGGACTCTAGGGGAATCGAGGGATATGGGGATCGGGCGGGAAAGTGGAGTTGAGGTCGATGATCAGCCCTGATCTTATTGAATGGTGGAGCAGGCTCGAGGGGCCGTGTGACGGAGCAGGCTCGAGGGGCCGTGTGGCGGAGCAGGCTCGAGGGGCCGTGTGACGGAGCAGGCTCGAGGGGCCGTGTGGCGGAGCAGGCTCGAGGGGCCGTGTGACGGAGCAGGCTCGAGGGGCCGTGTGACGGAGCAGGCTCGAGGGGCCGTGTGGCGGAGCAGGCTCGAGGGGCCGTGTGGCGGAGCAGGCTCGAGGGGCCGTGTGACGGAGCAGGCTCGAGGGGCCGTGTGGCGGAGCAGGCTCGAGGGGCCGTGTGGCGGAGCAGGCTCGAGGGGCCGTGTGGCGGAGCAGGCTCGAGGGGCCGTGTGACGGAGCAGGCTCGAGGGGCCGTGTGGCGGAGCAGGCTCGAGGGGCTGTGTGGCGGAGCAGGCTCGAGGGGCTGAATGGCCAACTCCTGCTCCTACTGCTTATGTTCTTATGAGGGGCTGGTGGGCGGGTGATGGAATGTAGATATTTTTGTTGCTCTTTTTTCTTGTTTAAAAAAAAAGATGATCTTGTGTCTTTGGTTGGATAGGAATTGGCTGTGCATCCGTCGTCATTGTCTCCCTGTTGAATGTTTACTACATCGTTATTCTGGCCTGGGGACTCTACTACCTCTTCCAGACCTTTCAGAGTGAGCTGCCCTGGGCTAGATGTGGCCACACATGGAACACTCCGCACTGCATCGAAGACAAGCTGCGGAAGAACCTCTCTCTCTGCATGACCTGCAATGGCACCAACTACACCTCACCCGTGACAGAATTCTGGGAGTAAGAAACGCCAACAATTCCATTATCATGTTTTTTTTTCTTTTAACCACATTTAGTCGAAATCTAGCCACGATCAGGCCCCGCCCGTCGGGCTAGTAGATGCTGACTGGTGGCCATTAGCTTCGGCAGTACGTTAAGTCCTCCTTCAGTTGCCGTGAAAGCGCGGCGCAGCTCAGGCGATTAAATGTTACCTCCCTGGTGTGAAGGCTACGAAGCCCGCTTCTCAGTTGCGATGCTGGACAATCTACTCCTCCATCCCCCGCTGGACAATCTACTCCTCCATCCCCCGCTGGACAATCTACTCCTCCATCCCCCGCTGGACAATCTACTCCTCCATCCCCCCCTGGACAATCTACTCCTCCATCCCCCCCTGGACAATCTACTCCTCCATCCCCCGCTGGACAATCTACTCCTCCATCCGCCCCTGGACAATCTACTCCTCCATCCCCCCCTGGACAATCTACTCCTCCATCCACCCCTGGACAATCTACTCCTCCATCCGCCCCGGACAATCTACTCCTCCATCCGCCCCTGGACAATCTACTCCTCCATCCGCCCCGGACAATCTACTCCTCCATCCGCCCCTGGACAATCTACTCCTCCATCCGCCCCGGACAATCTACTCCTCCATCCCCCCCTGGACAATCTACTCCTCCATCCGCCCCGGACAATCTACTCCTCCATCCGCCCCTGGACAATCTACTCCTCCATCCCCCCCTGGACAATCTACTCCTCCATCCCCCCCTGGACAATCTACTCCTCCATCCACCCCTGGACAATCAACTCCTCCATCCGCCCCTGGACAATCTACTCCTCCATCCGCCCCTGGACAATCTACTCCTCCATCCGCCCCTGGACAATCTACTCCTCCATCCCCCCCTGGACAATCTACTCCTCCATCCGCCCCTGGACAATCTACTCCTCCATCCGCCCCTGGACAATCTACTCCTCCATCCCCCGCTGGACAATCTACTCCTCCATCCCCCCTGGACAATCTACTCCTCCATCCCCCCCTGGACAATCTACTCCTCCATCCGCCCCTGGACAATCTACTCCTCCATCCGCCCCTGGACAATCTACTCCTCCATCCCCCGCTGGACAATCTACTCCTCCATCCGCCCCTGGACAATCTACTCCTCCATCCCCCCCTGGACAATCTACTCCTCCATCCGCCCCTGGACAATCTACTCCTCCATCCCCCCCTGGACAATCTACTCCTCCATCCCCCGCTGGACAATCTACTCCTCCATCCCCCCCTGGACAATCTACTCCTCCATCCCCCGCTGGACAATCTACTCCTCCATCCCCCCCTGGACAATCTACTCCTCCATCCCCCCCTGGACAATCTACTCCTCCATCCCCCCCTGGACAATCTACTCCTCCATCCCCCCCTGGACAATCTACTTCTCCATCCCCCCCTGGACAATCTACTCCTCCATCCGCCCCTGGACAATCTACTCCTCCATCCCCCCCTGGACAATCACATCCTCCATCCCCCCCTGGACAATCTACTCCTCCATCCGCCCCTGGACAATCTACTCCTCCATCCGCCCCTGGACAATCTACTCCTCCATCCGCCCCTGGACAATCTACTCCTCCATCCCCCCCTGGACAATCTACTCCTCCATCCCCCGCTGGACAATCTACTCCTCCATCCCCCGCTGGACAATCTACTCCTCCATCCCCCCCTGGACAATCTACTCCTCCATCCCGTTCACCCATCACCCCCTCACTGCCCCGTCTCCTAACTCACACCCAGTCCCGTTCACCCATCACCTCCTGTGCTCACTGCCACGTGTCCTAACTCACACCCAGTCCCGTTCACCCATCACCCCCTGTGCTCACTGCCCCGTGTCCTAACTCACACCCAGTCCCGTTCACCCATCACCCCCTGTGCTCACTGCCCCGTGTCCTAACTCACACCCAGTCCCGTTCACCCATCACCCCCTGTGCTCACTGCCCCGTGTCCTAACTCACACCCAGTCCCGTTCACCCATCACCCCCTGTGCTCACTGCCCCGTGTCCTAACTCGCACCCAGTCCCATTCACCCATCACCCACTGTGCTCACTGCCCCGTGTCCTAACTCACACCCAGTCCCGTTCACCCATCACCCCCTGTGCTCACTGCCCCGTGTCCTAACTCACACCCAGTCCCGTTCACCCATCACCCCCTGTGCTCACTGCCCCATGTCCTAACTCACACCCAGTCCCGTTCACCCATCACCCCCTGTGCTCACTGCCCCGTGTCCTAA
This sequence comes from Somniosus microcephalus, assembly GCF_052327205.1. NCBI lineage: Eukaryota > Metazoa > Chordata > Chondrichthyes > Squaliformes > Somniosidae > Somniosus > Somniosus microcephalus. The sequence goes on along the minus strand of NC_140997.1, from coordinate 233,562,340 downwards.
CTCGCACCCAGTCCCGCTCACCCATCACCCCCTGTGCTTACTGCCCCGTGTCCTAACTCGCACCCAGTCCCGTTCACCCATCACCTCCTGTGCTCACTGCCCCGTGTCCTAACTCACACCCAGTCCCGTTCACCCATCACCCCCTGTGCTCACTGCCCCGTGTCCTAACTCACACCCAGTCCCGTTCACCCATCACCCCGTGCTCACTGCCCCGTGTCCTAACTCACACCCAGTCCTGTTCACCCATCACCCCGTGCTCACTGCCCCATGTCCTAACTCGCACCCAGTCCCGTTCACCCATCACCCCCTGTGCTCACTGCCCCGTGTCCTAACACACACCCAGTCCCGTTCACCCATCACCCCTTGTGCTCACTGCCCCGTGCCCTAACTCACACCCAGTCCCGTTCACCCATCACTCCCTGTGCTCACTGCCCCGTGTCCTAACTCACACCAAGTCCCGTTGACCCATCACCCCCTGTGCTCACTGCCCCGTGTCCTAACTCACACCCAGTCCCGTTCACCCATCACCCCCTGTGCTCACTGCCCCATGTCCTAACTCACACCCAGTCCCGTTCACCCATCACCCCCTGTGCTCACTGCCCCGTGTCCTAACTCGCACCCAGTCCCGTTGACCCATCACCCCCTGTGCTCACTGCCCCGTGTCCTAACTCACACCCAGTCCCGTTCACCCATCACCCCCTGTGCTCACTGCCCCGTGTCCTAACTCGCACCCAGTCCCCTTCACCCATCACCCCCTGTGCTCACTGCCCCGTGTCCTAACTCACACCCAGTCCCGTTCACCCATCACCCCCTGTGCTCACTGCCCCGTGTCCTAACTCACACCCAGTCCCGCTCACCCATCACTCCCTGTGCTCACTGCCCCGTGTCCTAACTCACACCCAGTCCCGTTCACCCATCACCCCCTGTGCTCACTGCCCCGTGTCCTAACTCACACCCAGTCCCGTTCACCCATCACCCCCTGTGCTCGCTGCCCCGTGTCCTAACTCACACCCAGTCCCGTTCACCCATCACCCCCTGTGCTCACTGCCCCGTGTCCTAACTCACACCCAGTCCCGTTCACCCATCACCCACTGTGCTCACTGTCACGTGTCCTAACTCACACCCAGTCCCGTTCACCCATCACCCCCTGTGCTCACTGCCCCGTGCCCTAACTCACACCCAGTCCCGTTCACCCATCACCCCCTGTGCTCGCTGACCTACATTGGCTCCCAATCCGGCAACACCTCGATTTTAAAATTCTCATCCTGGTTTTCAAATCCCTCCATGGTCTCGCCCCTCCCTACCTCTGTAACCTCCCCCCGCCCCGAGATCTCTGTGTTCCTCCAATTCTGTCCTCTTGCACATCCCCGACTTTAATCGCTCCACTATTGGCCGTCTAGACACTAAGCTTTGGAATTCCCTCACTAAACCTCTCCACCTCACCGCTCTCTCCCCAACTTTGTGACGCTCCTTAAAACATGCCAAGCTATTGGTCATCTGCCCTAATGTCTCCTTATGTGGCTTGATGTCTAATTTCATTCGATAATCGCTCCTGTGAAGCCCCTTGGGATGTTTTACTATGTTAAAGGCGCTATATAAACGCAAATTATTGTTGCTGTTTTTGTTGATTCTGATTCTCATTCCCACCTGTCCTTCACCTTATATCAGGGTCATTCAGGACACCTCTCTCCATCTCAAGCTCTGGCCTTTTGCAGGCTCCTACTAGGATCCAACAGACTCCATAGATTACTCAGTTCTGTTGCTTCTCAACTCCTTTTTGCAAAGATTCCAACGCTTTCCGTTTCTCCACCTCCACAGCATCTGCTGCAATGCTTCCAAGTTTTTCCACTGGACCTTCTGATGTGTCCTCTTTCCTCAGCCAAGGTTCTCCCTCGTTTGTGGAGGACAGGCACCCATGTTCAAAGACTTTCCCTTCTTGCACTAGCTGCCCGCTTACCCACCATGCCCACCAGCTCAAATTTCTGCCACAATGTCATTCCACCCCCAATCATACCTTCACCTCCACCCCTCTCTCTGTCGCTGCCAGAAAGAACGTCCTTCCTCAGGCACTTTCCCATGCAGCTGTAACGTACAACACCTTCCCCACCGCCTCTTCCCAGTGTCCATTATCTAGGCCACCAATTATTCCTCCCATTTACTTTGCATGTACATCCTCCTGTCTAGTACAGCGGGCATGCTGCTCACGGTGGGATCTCATCCACATCGGAGGGACCAGAAACCGATTGGTTGTCAGCCGTGGCTCAGTGGGCAGCACTCGCGCCTCTGAGTCAGAAGGTCGTAGGTTCAAGTCCCACTCCAGAGATTTGAGCACAAAACCTAGGCTGACACTCCCTGGTGCCAGTACTGAGGGAGTGCTGCACTCTTGGAGACGTTAAACCGAGGCCCCATCTGCCCTCTCAGGTGCATGTAAAAAGATCTCACGGCACTCTTTCGAAGAAGGGCCGGGGAGTTCTCCCCGGTGTCCTGACCAATATTTATCCCTCAACCAACATCACTAAAAAAGATAATCTGGTCATTCTCACATTGCTGTTTGTGGGATCTTGCTGTGCGCAAATTGGCTGCCGCATTTTCTACATTACAACAGTGACCACACTTCAAAAAGTACCTCATTGGCTGTGAAGCACTTTGGGACGTCCTGAGGTGGTGAAAGCCGCTGTATTCCACCTTTAAACATCTCTGTTATGTCCACAAGTCTGATTCTGTCCTCCCTGTGGCTCAACACATCAATCCTCCCTCCCTCCCATTCCCTCTCCACTCTTCCTGCCCTTTGACCCTCCACACTGCGGCAAACCAAGCTCAATGAATGCTTCAGGATCAAGGTCTCGCCTTTCTCCTTGGCCTTCTACAACACTTCTGCTCG